>NC_132878.1:13642424-13942424 GCF_030463535.1 Salminus brasiliensis
GCCATCATTCCAGCTCCACAGCTGAATGCTGGGGGACTCTAGCTAATGCCAATATGATGCCAATGGTTTCATGTTTATCTGCTCCAGAGAGTCCTATTCTATTGGCAGTGCCTACAGAAGAGGTGTCCACAAACATTTGGGCATACATAGTATCTGTCTGATTGATGGTAAAAAGGCACAAATAAAGAGGTTATGGAGGTGATAAAATTGATACTGATAAATTGATAAAATTGTCCCTGTGCTTATGGGAACACTATATACTGGCATGGAAGATTTTGGAGAGAAAAAACAGGAAACCTAAGCATGTGTTCACTGACTTTCAGGGTGTTTTTAAGTCAGTCAGTTTTCTGTTGTTTTCTAAATACAGGGAAACATGCTGAAGTGGTTGGTGCTGGAGTATCCTTTTCATGCTCTACTATGAGAAATCATCTAAAGCCTGTGAAATATCAGAAACTGCATTCTATCAAATATTAACTGAAAGTGAAAGTAGTCACTCATACTACAGGGGTTTGGGAGGCCTTTCAAGGCTGCTTGCCTAGTGAAGCATGTTAAGCCAAGTTGAGGCTTTCATCCTCATTGATCTATTCACATAGGTCTGTATAAATGTGAAGAGAAATGTGCAGAAATGAAAAGTGAAGGTCTGCTCAAATTCCCTTGAATTTAACTTCTCTGGTTATGTTATGGCTATTGTTTATGTGCTTGAACGCATAACTGTAATGTCTTGGTTGGTCATTAAACAAGTTTTGAAGGATATCATTACGCTCAATACATGTGACGTTATTCAGATATACATAATGTACACATAAATGAAAAAGATCAAAAATTGGCCATTGTGGTCGAAAATTACTTTTACTTTAACTTCCCTGAACAAATGTTAATGATGAATTCCAAAAAGTCAAGGGAGAATTCTGCACAATTCTGCATAACTTTGTAAACATAGTGGTTTGGTCTGTTTTGGATAAACCTACTGAATTGTTAACAGTAGTGAAAGTATATCTTTGGGGGCAGCCAGGGTCTAAAGAAGCAGGCTTGGGACTGGAAGGTTGCTGGTTCAATCCCCTGGACTGAATCAGCATCCATGGCTGAGTTTCCCTTGAGCAAGGCACCCTATGCCCAATTGCTGCCCAGGTTCTGAAGTGGCGGCCCACCACCCCGGGTGTGTCTTCTCATATCACTAGTGTGAGTTTGTGTTTACTGCCATGGATATGTTAATGTATACTGCTGTGCGATGGCGATAAAGCATTTGTAATCTGATCTGAAAAGTTGAAAGCTTCCTCACAGAAAGTTATTATACATGGCTTTCAGCAATGTTGGAAAAAAATAACAGTCTCCAAAGAAGGGGTTTACCACCATTGTATATTTACGAGGATTACATATAAAACTTATGGTTTTTCAAGGAGAAGGAAAAAAACTTCCAATAGAGGTCAGTGTAAAAGATTTATTCAAGTCATTTTGGAGAGTTCCTATTCGCCCAACAACTACCAGATTTACATTATATGCCAATAGTGAAATAACAGAGATACAAGGTTTTGCACGACTGCAATGAACATGTGCTGTAGACGCTACTGTTAAAGCTCTGTGCATTTTTTTTTACTATACTGGAATTTGCACCAAACCACGCTGAATGCCTTCTTAAACACTCAAACAATTACGTCTCAAGGACTGATTTATGCAGAGATGTGGAGATAATTTAGAGATGTTTTTGTTTTAAAGGTACAAATTGGTAAAATTTAGCAACCTGAAATACAAAACTAGCCTAATGTCAAACTATTTATTTATGTGGATACTAAAATAATGCACAAATTATGTAATTATGTTGAATTTAGCCAAAGCATGGCATCGTTTTTATTTACAGTTTTCATTTTGTTGTATGACTGATATTTTATACACCATAAGTAAAAAGCAAGTGCCTTAGACTGATATTTTACTTTTACTTTAACTTCCCTGAACAAATGTTAATGATGAATTCCAAAAGGAGAATTTTGTTGAACTTTGTAAACATAGTGGTTTGGTCTGTTTTGGATAAACCTACTGAATTGTAGTGAAAGTATATCTTTGGGGGCAGCCAGGGTCTAAAGAAGCAGGCTTGGGACTGGAAGGTTTCTGGTTCAATCCCCTGGATTGAATCAGCATCCATGGCTGAGTTTCCCTTGAGCAAGGCACCCTATCCCCAATTGCTGCCCAGGTGCTGAAGTGGCGGCCCACCACCCCGGGTGTGTCTTCTCATTGTCCATTTCACTAGTGTTGATATTTTGCAACAGTTTTGGATCTATCACCTCTTTTGGCTGATAAACATATACAAAATGTAACTCCATATGCCAGTGAGACTAGTAATCTGCAAGAAGCTTTATCACTTACCACATAATGGAGTGGGTTGAGCAGTGGGGAAGTTCAAGTGATGGTTGACACGATTGGCAGATTCAAATAGCATTGAGAACTTGTGGGACTGAGTTGGGTAATAAGTAGGGCCGAAACGTCAGGAGACGACAGGACGGAGGTCTGTGGAGCTATTGTTTCAATAAACATTTGCAGTTTGTGTCGCTTTGCGAAATGGGCAAGTCTGGTCACCAAAAGCTCCTCCATTTGGGTGCTGTTGGCATGCTAGTGTTAGCTAACTTGCAAAGCATTAACAGTAAACAAAAACAAACAAAGTAAACAATAATATCAGATAACTGGCAAGAGCACAGTGCTGTGCACCCAAACACAGAACAAAACGTAGAGCTGCCACGGTTGGATCTCTGTGTGGAGTTGTGCTTGGCTTGGAGCTATCTTTAGCAGAGTGCTAATACAACTATCGTAAACAGTGAAAACACTGAAGTAAACCTAATCACACCATACCACCATATACTCACCCCAGCACCACAGTACCACACACTGGTCTTTAGTATGAAATATGAAGATGATTTGAGTTAACGTATATGTTTAGCTCCACTCAGCCGATAATGATTAGCATGCTTACTAATTCTATTATCACAAACAATAGAAACAATACAAAACTGAGCATAATTACCCCAGATAATTACATATACGCTACAGTACAGTGCAGGATAGTGTAATATTGTAGAACTGCTGTGGTTGAGGCAGGTTTGTGATTTGTGTTCAGCACATATAAGCTGAGGAGATAAGTTTAGCATTAGTTAGCATTCCGACTAACTCCATTAACTATAAACAGTAAAATCACAGAAAAACAGTTTGATAATACAGTCTTCAGACTGACTGCGTGAGCAGTTTCTCTCAGTGGAGAAGAAACGGCTGTGTTTAGACATGGCTAACATTAGCATTTTCTTTGCTTAGGGTTTTCAGAGCTGGGTTGCCCCTTCAGAGGTGAAGGCAGCCAGAGCAACGGTGCTATTGGTCAAAGACGTGCATTTACATGTGTAAGTACACCAAAACTAAACTCGCTATAAAATTAATTTGCAGATGAGAAATTTGCAGATTAGAAATCGCTGCAAATCCTATCAAAAATAAATGTCATTTGCAGATATTTGATGTGAGCACGGTTTTACGCAAACATGGCAAAGCGGTGTGAGACAGTCCCAAAGGTCTATGGACCTGCAAAATACTGCTAAACCTTCTTACAAATATTTCTGCCAGCCAATGTATTATAACTGTCTGAAACATGCTCTGCGACAACGCTGAGTATCCAATCAATCTTCTGATTACTGAAATCAAGTTGTGGCTGCAGATGTAAGTGAGTCCCAAGCATATCATTTTTCACATCTAATAGTCTACTTTCTTTTTATTAAACGTTTAACCAGATTGAATCAGACTCACTGTAATATCAATTTCGTTTTTGCAAGAGAGAGACTCCTCAAATATTGCCAACAGACACTGCAATAAAATAGAGTGAAATAATAGTAATATGATGAAAAAATAATGGTACACATCTTAAAATAACTCTAACAACAATATCCCCACACACAAGACAATGAATAGTGGAAATCAACCAAAATGATGAAATTGGAAGCAGTGAGATATAATTAAATAGCACCATTTACATTATTAAGGCTCATACTCGCTTAATAACCTACCTTTAAAACATTCATTCTAAATGAACCCAAAAATTCTAGTTCATTTACTATTTTGCTCTTAGCAGCTGACCCTGATTCAAGTTATTCACTCTCAGAAGTATTCAAAGCAGTTCTGAAAAATCCATTTCAGACATAATGATGGTTCATTTCTGGTGCACTGCAGATCAGCGTTCCTTCAGGCACAGGTGGGCAGAATGTAGGTGCTCTATTAATCACTAATCACAAAAGACTTTTTTGGGGTAATCCGAAATTATGCACAGCTTCTCAAAAAACAAAATCGTTCTGAAGCTTCAATTTATCCAGTTACATACATCCCTGTTAATCCCAATTTATTCCCAAATCCCAGATCATTCTTCATTATTTCTCTGGATTATTTTCTCTGCAGTCTCAGGCCGTCCAAAACGGAGTGTCTGAGGATATGGAGGAAGAAAGTAGTTTGAAGAAACGAAAAAGTGATCACCAGGGCCACCAGGGCAACCAGGGCTCTGAGACCGGGCCAGAGGTTGTCGAAAAGGTTAAAAAGCGGCGGGGCCGGCCTCCGGCTGAGAAACTCCCACCAAACCCCCCGAAACTCACCAAGCAAATGAACACCCTTGTTGACATGGTCATGAACTACAAAGACACGTAAGCAAAACACCTCAAATTATTATTTAATTTATGTCTGAAGCAAAGTTAGTTGACATGAGAATCACCCATGTTCCACCTTAAAATGAATAGTATAATAAATAGCTACACAAACTTCTAGCATCAGAAACTCCAGTCTGTCTTTCCAATAATTTGATAAAAGCCTTTCATACTTTTGAGGAACTATTTGATTTCTCTTTGCAGACGTTATTTAATTGAAGATATTAATAGGTATTGAGGCATAAACTACCCTGAAACAGCATATATTTACAATATACAGTATTTTCAGAAAATCCTAATACACAATTATACTGTCTTTCCCAATATAAAAATAATAAACAATTTTGGCACCCTAAACAATTCAAAAGCATTGACCGTGACCAAAATGAACCCTACTTGCGTTTTAAGGCACTTTTGCCATTTTTCTCCAAGTGTTCCAATCAGAAAGTGGAATTTGAATGTGATTGCGCTCTTGCACTTTATAATAAACAGTGCAACTCATTACATCAGCTGAATGTATCCCAAAATGTATCGCGAGTCTCTTGTTACTAAGCAACAGACAAATTAGCAAGTGATAGATACGAGCCACTAAACGCCATGAGTTCCTGATTTTTTCCTATGTAGTTGGTTAATGGGAGGCCTATGTTTCTAAGCAACGTAATGGATAAATATTGTTCCATTAATATCACAATGCTTTCACTGACTTTAATTCAGAACTCAGTTCATGTGTGTATGGAGCTTTAAACACAGCTCTGCCACTCACACGTTTGTCCATGCTACCGGTGCTGACATGTTGATCAGGAAGTGTCTGAATTCATTTGTGTTTCTAACTAGTCTAACTAAATAGTCTCTTCCTATATAAGGCGATACTAATGACAGACTAGGGATCAATTTCTGTGACAGCCACAAACTTTTTTTTGAAAAGATTAGCAAATCAAGCCTGAGCCATATCAACAATTGCAATTAGGCAAATCTTATACTAAGACTCCCATCAAACTCAGACTCCTTAAAGTAACTGTCTGAAGACCTGAAAAAAAAAGTAATCCATGTCCACAAGGCAGTGGCAGGGCTAGTTATTTTCTTGGCTTGTGATTTCATCTGTGCAAACTGTTATTAAGAAAAGGCTGATCAAGGGATCTGTGCAGTTCAAGATAACTGCTTGTATTTTTGGTAAGAAAGGCAATATGGCTGCCAATAACCTGTAGGAGGGTTTAGCTGAGTCCAGAGAGTGGAGCATTGCTTGCACAAACATACTCTTCATTGAGGAGTCTTAAGAAGGGAACTATACCTGAGACCTTGTCACAAAACTCAGCTTTTGTAGTATGCTGCAGAACATCTAGACAGCTCTGATGCTTTGTGGAACTGCTCTGGGATCAAAGTAGAACTCTTGGTCACAATCAGCAGAGGTGCAAATGAGAAACTTAGAAAAATGAGAAACTACATTTCATGAAAAGAACACCCTGCCAACTGTGAAGCATGTATCTATCATGTTCTGGGGTTGCAATGACGCCAGTGACAGAGGCAGTGTTGTACGAGTGGAGGGATAAATGGGTTTCTTAAATTTCCAGCAATTCCTGGATGCACATGTCAAACCATCTGTTGAAAAGGCTGAAGCTGAAAAGAGCTTTTGCTTCTACAGTCCCATGACCTAAATATCATAGAAAATAAAACTATACAAGCAAGACAATCCAAGAATATCCCTGAACTTTATATATGAATGCCACTGTATACCAAACCTTTCTTATTGTTAAATCACAAAATTGACCTTTGCCGAGGCTGGAGAGACCTGCTAAAGTTCATTGCATGTTCTCCTGGTACCTCTGGAGGAACTGGAGATGTTCTGGCAGGTCAGATACATCTGTGAAGATTACCCAGTGTTCCGAGTGTTGTCACTTGTAGATAATGGCTCCCACTGTGGTCCGGTAATATTCTATTCTAGAGACTTACATATATACAGTAATAGTATATCTTTTTCTTATGATCATGTGCTTGCAGAAAACTGTGACTACATCACACTGATGATAAACCTCAACGAGTGAGCTTCACACAACCCTACCAGTGTTACATCAGCTGAATCGTATCTGTTTACATGGTCTACATGGGTGATTCAGTAGTTTCGTAACTTCTTGTTCTTTAAAAAAGTAAAATGATAAAGTTTGATTTCTTTAATATTACATTCCTAAAATGATTTACTGTGACAAATATTTACTGTGTAATACTAATAGGGAAAAAGGGAAAAAGGGAGAGGGCAAATAGTTTTTTTTTTTTTTTACTGCATATTGCAATATGGGCCCCTTATATTATTTAGAACTTGAAAAGGTTCTTCTCATTGTCTTGTCATCTTTAGTTGTAGAGGTTTTTTATATTTAGGCCCTACAAAATATGCTTTCCTAATAGCTGTGGAAGCATGCCGAACCACTCAAAGAGAACAATGTTGTCTTTGTCCAATTGTTGTGTGTGTTGGTTTTTTAATTCATCACTGTCTGGCAGGTTGGGCCGGCAGATTAGTAAGGGTTTTGTGCAGCTGCCCTCTAGGAAAGAAGTACCAGAATACTATGAACTTATTCGCAAGCCTGTGGACTTCCGAAGGATCAGGGTAAACTTCTTACTTACCTTAAATTTGTCATTGTGGTCATTCATTTGCCTCCCTGGGTCCTTTCATTTCTCAATTGATCCATTAATTTCTTCATTGTTATTGTTTGCACTCCCCTGTATCCACCTTTTCGTCACCCTCCACTGTTTGAAAAAACCCATGCAGTCATCAATCAATAGAAGAATCATTGAATGCTCAGGTTGATTGTGTTGTTTTGTGAATACATGACACCACATAGATTAGTTGTAAAAACAAAACCTTTTTTGTATATCTTCGCAGTCCAGTGAACAAACACATATCTCTGACTTTACAGGAGAAGGCAAAAATGATTTTAACTTTGAATGGAAGTCAATGTAAAATAAGAGTTTACTCCAAGTCATTTAGAGCACTTCTCATGGTTTATTCATCCAGGATTATTCACACAGTGTACAGAACAGATACAGGGTTTAAACCATGAAGAAAATGGAGATACATGTTTTTCATTGGACAGCAGTAATATGTAATTTAAACAATCAATTCACCAGTAATGTAATCAATGCTTACAGCTGCATGCAAAAGCTTGGGTATTTCTGGTCAAATGACATATTTCTATTAATTGGAGTGAAAAGCAGCAAAAATCTCCAAAATACAATTTTCTGCTAATGTTGATGCACAGATGCTTTATTTTTTAATGAACATAAAAATAAATATAATAGCAATTTATAACATCATTCCACAAATTTGCACACCATGGTAAGTCAGTAATTTGTACGTCTTTTAGCAGATATCACAGCTTGCATACAGTTATTGTAGGCAGCCAGGAGTCTTTCTATTCTAGTTTTAGAAATGTTCGCCCACTGTTCCCTGCAGAATGCTTCTAGTTCTGCAATATTCTTGTCTATCTTGCAAACACAACTGCTTCTAGAATTTGCTGAAAATCTGAATATCCATTGGAATCCATTCTTTCCATCTTAACAGTATAACATATCCACACCCATGCTTAATATAGGGTGAGGGTTTCTTTTAATCACATGCTGCGTTTGTTTCCAGAATACCTCTGGCTTATCTAGATGTTGTTTTGCATGCTTCTTATATGGGTGGTTGTTATGAATTCAAATTTCTTTCTGATGACTCTTTTACACATATCACCTTTGTGCAAGCAATGCTGCACAGTAGAATGGTGCACCACCACTCCGATGTCAGCTAAATCCTCCTGCAGATTTGCCTTTACTGGCTAGCATGGTCAGCCCATCGTTGTTAGCTTAGTGTTTGAAGAGTCAGCAATTCCTTCTGGAATTGTCATCAGTTCCTGACCTGTCTAACCAGTGATTTAAGTTCTAAGAAATTTAAACTGGATCGTTGTCCAACGTTTTACACGTCACATTTACTGTATTATTAATACATTCATGATTTAATCAAACATTAAGTACCTGTGCATTGCAGAAAATGTTTTTTTAATGTTTTGCTGTAGATGCAGTTTTAGTTTTTTTTCACTATAAGGTTTCTAACCTGTGTTTTATTTGTGTAGGAAAGAGTACGCAACCACAAATACAGGTGCATTGCAGACTTGGAGAAAGATATAATACAGATGTGCCACAATGCACAGACTTACAACCTGGAGGGATCTCAGGTGTGCTTCTTGGTATCTGTTCTTGGTCCATTTAAAGATGTTTTTCTTTCCATGTGTATTTGTGAATATGCATATGGTATCATGTGTATAGCTCATCTGTGTTTAATTGTTTGGATCAGTAACACTAGGAGGACTTCTAATTAAAATGTATCAAATGTAATTTGCTATCATGCTAATGAGTAAGGTTTGTTTCAGTTAAATGGCACTTGCTCAAAAGGTATATTTCTATGATATCCCATTTTTTCCAAAATAATTCACATGTATTTTAAAAGCAACTCTGCATACCATATAAGCAGTTGTAGCTACAATAGTGGAAGCAATTGTAATAGTTAACTGCTTGTAGATTATTGCCTTTGCGACAGTGACTTCTTGGCTGTATTGCTGAGATTTAATGATTCTTATAAAAGTCCTCATAGTGTTACCAGGATAATTGGGTATATGAAGATGAATATTGCTTAATAAAAGTGTAAAATCTAAATTTTCGCCCTCAGATCTTTGAGGATTCGATTGTCCTGAAGTCAGTCTTTGAGAGTGCAAGACAACGGATAGTAGAAATCAACCAAGAGGACAACGATGCAGTTGGAGGCAGTGAGGCAGACTGTGGCGATCATTTAAATCTAAAATGTAAGGCACAATTGACATTTTATTAACTTTTAAAGATATGTTGGATGCTCTTTAAATATACTGTATTGTGTGAAAGTCTATGTAATCATGTGTAAAGTTATTTATCTGGATAATAAGACTTTGCTTCAAAAACAAGTGAATTTTACATTAGAACAGATAAAAGTAAAGGAATATTTTAGCAACTCGAGGAGCGTGTAATATTTGCAGCTACTGTCCAATCCCTAGTTTATTTCTTTCATGAACTCCAGGCTTAATATCTGACAACTACAAAACTATTTGGATGCCAGTTACTATGGAAATAATAGGTTGTTTAAAATATGAACTAATAAGCGTGAAACAGTGAAGTCTGGACCAGTCTGGCACAGTGAGGGCAGTGGAGGCATCAAGGGAAATGGTGAGGAGTGTTAATGGGAGCATTAGGTGGATGAGGGCTCAGGTGGACAGGCCTTGTCTGGATCTATACTCAACCTCAGTTCATTTTCAATTCAAGTCCATTTCAATTCCTGTCTTTCGTAACTACAGCCTAACCTAGTTTCATAGTAGTGACTGAATAGTAAGTCCTAATGTTAATAGCTAACACTATAAAAAGTGTAGGATTTTAGAGTGTAAATAAAATCAGGTTAAATCAGGTGCTGGGGGAATTGAATAAATCCAATTTACTGACAAACAACACATCCATGTTACTGTATTTGTGTTTATTTGTATTTGTTCTAATGTTATATGAGAAAAAACAAACTTACTGCTGACATGAAACAGTACTGTATAATCAAAGATGCTTTTTGCAACAATTAAACATATGTTTATGGGTTTACTGTTTTACATAAGTTTTGCAAAAATAAAAAAATAACCACAAATGCTGAATACAGGCATCTGTCTTCAAAACCAAGAACAAAATAGTGAACCATTTCTGGAGGAAATACAATGCACAATGCATAGCTACAAAGTTGAGAAAAAGAGTCTCCAATTTGTAAGCCATTTCCAGCTAATCACTAAGCTTTGAATTATGGGTCAAATATAATATAATTTTGTACAAAACAATTGGATATGTTTTGTTATATTATGCCCTGGCAATATTTTTTAATAGCCATTCTGGTGAAAAGTACTCAACAACCATTCCTTATATGTATATTTTTCAATTTCCTTCTTTAGTGAAATCAAATTGATTTCACTAAAGAAGGAAATTGAAAAATATACATATAAGGAATGGTTGTTGAGTACTTTTCACCAGAATGGCTATTAAAAAATATTGCCAGGGCATAATATAACAAAACATATCCAATTGTTTTGTACAAAATGTGTGTTGTTGTGAAATACATACTTCTGCAGTAAGATGTGGTGCAAAACTTTCTTCCCAAAGACCTCCACGGCCCATTGCCCTGCATCCAGTTGTGGGCTCAAAATGCTCTTGCACAACCGCAGGAAATGAAGGATATCACATAACTTTGGGATGCCATGTGATATTCATTACTTTGGTATGAATGTTTAATGAGTATTTTTCTGAGCAGTTACTTAGTATAGTATTTAAGAAAAAAGATATAAGTAATAATAATATATACATTCAGTTACTTAAAAGGGAGAATGCAGAGGAGCTCGACTGTGAAAAAAAAAGTTTAGAAACCCATCACATTTTAATAAACGTTGAAAAAGTTAAATAGTTCCAGTAAACTGATAATACATGTATTCTGTTTCTATCTACACTTACCAAGCAATTTATTGGGAACACCATTCTAATGATGAGTAGGGTCTCACTTTGCTCTCAAAACAGCCTCAATTCTCTGTGGCATGACTTCTTCAAAATGTTGGAAATCCTTCTTTCTGTGAGATTCTGTGAGATGCTGCAACTCTCCTTTTCTGCCACATCCTAAAAGTGTTCTGTTAGGTTCAGATCCAGTGACTTGGAAGGCCACTGAAGAACACTGAACTCATTACCATGTTCATGCACATGTTCGTATATTATCATGCTGGATTAGCCATTAGAAGATAGGTAAAAAATGTGGCCATGATTGATTGAAGGGGCCCAAAGTGTGCCAAGAAAGCATTGCCAAAACTGTTACATCAACTTCACAAGACTGGACTGTTGACCCACGGCACATATTGGGTCAATGGATTCCTGCTCTAGTAGATAAATTACTCAAACCAGCCCTTCTGGCACCAGCATTCTTCCTCCACTCAGAAACACTGAGATCACATTTCCCCCCATTCTGATGGTTGATGTGAACATGTGAGCTCCTGGGCCAGATCTACACAATATTATGCACTGCACTGCTGCCATATGATTGATTGACTAGATAATTGTATTAATGAGTAGGTGTACAGGTATTCCTAATATATTTCTTTGCAAGTGTATTTATATCATAAGATGGAATATCAACCCAACTACAAAAGACTACTGAGTGGCTTCATTAGTGGCACATTAAACTTTCTAAAAGCTATAAAGAGTTCTATGCTCTGTGAGATTTATCTTACATAGTTATCCAAAATATATATATTTCATAAATTGCTTGACAGGATCTAGCTTCATACCTTCATATGGTTTTCAGTTGTTTAGTGTCACATTAAACAAAGGAAGCCATGATTATTCCTTCATGCCTGTGGTTCTTGCATTGTTTCAGATACAACTTGTTTGGTTGCCCAACAGAGGTGCAGCTCAGAGCCTGTTCTGCCCCTATCCAAAACGCAATACTATTTTATGCTTAAAGGGTGTGTTAATGCCCTCTAGTGTTGATGTTCTGTACATGAGTATACCATTTCCAGACATGCTTGTCTACTGTAATGAATCATGTTTTCCACTGAGCTAACCGAGAAAGTATTTTAAGTCATTACTTTTTTTACGTGTTTCCCTCTCACTCATCTGCAAAATGTTTCTTGTAGTTCCGAGAAGAACAATTTCAAATTTGTAGGAACTTTTTAAAAGTAGATTGTTGTTAACCCAGAGCATACATTGTTTTTCTTTCTTTTTTAGGAAGTCTTTAGAACTCTCTAAATCCCATCCCAGTCCTTGCTGCCCCATGCTCTAGATGTTTTTGTGTTTTCCATGCTTTGAAAATGACTAATTAGATAATGAGTTGAAAAAGGTGTGGTAGGCGAGGGAAAGCAGAAAGGGGTGCATGATGTAGGGTCTTCAGGACCTCTCTGAGGTCATGTTAATTAGACCATGCTCAATTAGACCAGTGGTTCCCAACCCTGGTCCTGGACATTGGAGTGGTTTCCTGCTCTAACTCACTACCTTCAATTCAAGAAGAAGAAGAAAGCTTGTTAATTAGCTCACTAGCTAGATCAGGTGTGTTGCAGGGCATGGGGTCCTTCAGGACCAGAGTAGGGACCCCTGCACATCTCTTCACATATCCCGCCGTAGAAAGCTAGAGTCTGCAGACCCCTGGAGTAGAGAGAGTTAAAGGCCTGAACCCAAGGGCCCAAGAGTGGCATTTCAGCAGAGCTGGGTATTGAACCCACACCCCTGTGAACCTAGCACTCGAACCACTAAGTCGCCTCTGTCCCTAAATAAATGAGTGCTAAATCTAGCATACATCATCAAATACACACAGTATATATATATATATATATATATATATTACAGTATATACGTACTGTTTACATAGTAACAAGTAAGACTTATATGAGGCAGTATAGGTTGGGCAAGATCTAAACAGCTTGCTAAGCAGTAGGATGCCTTGCAGGACAAATAGGAAGGCTGATGCACCACAATATTCTAGCTGAGAAGGTTTTAATATTTTTCAGCATGGCATTGTTAGACAGCTATGGTAAGCATGAAGAAATGCAAAGACAGCACATTTGGAAGATATTTGGTTGAAGTATCTAAATAGTCTGTTCTAATAGTCTGTTTTGGATACTTCAATCAAAGAGCCTTAAATAAAATGTTCTTCTGTTTTAGCAAATGTAGATACTACAGTCAAAAGCCTCAGAATTTCCCAGTAAAACTAATTTGTATCTCACTTTCTTTCAGTAAAATCTGAAGCAGCAAACACAAAGTTTGAGAAGAACAGAGAGAGAAGTAAGACTGCTCCTGCTAATTCCAGCGCTAAAGTGAAGGATATGTACAGCGATGAGGATAGTGCTGAAGACCACGAGGACAACACAGGCCTGGAGGATGGCTGATCTTCTGCATGGATAGATCCCAACGTCTGCGCCTGAGCCTCACGCCACCCAATCATCTTGCTGTCATTGGAAAATGATTAGCTCATCCATCACTTAACTTTTTTGTGGCTTGGTTCAGTGAACGCCGAGTTCCAGAATTGGTCCCAGACTTTACAGTGGATGCTTACATGAGTACATTCAGATACGATTAAGGCTGTTACTTTATAATCAAGAAACAACTAATTACCTTTCTACACAATTGCAGTAATGACCATATGCTAAAAATACCAACCTGTCATCACTGTAGTGAAAAAACCTTATCTGTATCTCCAAAACAGAGTATTTACAGGAGAAGGAAAAAATATTTCAAGTAATTTCTATTGGTCCATTCATCATAAAATTTGTCATAATGTAAAGAACAACTGCCAGATTTACATTATGTCAAAACGTGAAAAATAGCAAAAATGGAGATACAAGGGTTTAGCATGACAATGATGATATGTTGTGGGAATGATAAAGAAACAAGCAAATATGGCTGAAATCTGGCTGGATATGGGATGATGGTGTATCATAGTTTTCATTTTACAGATTGTTCAGAAGGTGTTACTAGATGAAGGTCTTGCTGGCTAAATTCCATACTTTCCCATTGGAGAGCAAATATACAGTCAATTAGAGATTAAAAAAGCTCAACTTTAGGCCTCAATTTATCTGAGTTGCCTTTTATTTGATTTATGTACCTGCAGTAATAAATGCAAAGATAAATCAGATTGGGACAACTCTAGGTAATTGGTTTCCATAGACCATTTGAACCAATTAGATAATTGAGTTTTACAATGTGAAAGTTCTGTCAGATGCATTCACCCTTCAGCGGTGTGACTAACATTTGCTAGCCACTGTATCTCATTTATCTCAGATGTTGCTATTTCTGTTGTTTCTTTTGTGTCTGTAAGAACTCGGCAAAGTCCCCTTCATGCATTTTTGTCCTCTTCTCACAGACTGCGTCCATCTTTGAGAATGAAACTGTAAACTGAATCAAATATCACCTCATATTTAATCAATCAGTGTCTTGACTATATGAATAATCAGCTCTGTCTTGTCTTGGAGCACGATACATTTTGCTGGATGGAAACTGCCCTCAAAGAGAGGCGCCTAATGATTACACTGTCGAGTGGTGTTTCGAGGTTTGAGGGACGGTATAGACGATGGCTTTATAGATAGATTTTGAAATAAAGTTTTTAAGGTTTATATGACATGAAAGAGCAAAGAAGTTTGTTTCAAATCATCTTAATTGATAATAAACATTTTTTTATAAATACCTCGAGCTCTCTGTACATCAGAACTTTGGGCTTCTTTTTGCAGATAACAGACAATTATCACACTTCAGCCTCTGTTGCCAAACCAATTACTTCTCTCTCAGATACATTTATTTGCTCATTATGTTGAGAGGTCCTTGGAGGCAATGCTTGATTGAGCAAATCACTCTATTTATCACATTGTTTATTCATTTCCTTTTTCAAATCATTTCCCCTGTCTTTCAGTCAATATACCTGTCCATCTCTATCTCCATACCATGTATGCCTCTGAGGTACCTTAGCAATCTCTGTTTCTCAGCATTGGACAGTTTTATTCCCTTTTTTAATCCTGGAAACAAAAGCAATAGACCTAGAACTAAAAGTCAGTCAGCAACCATTTAACGATGCTCTGTATAGCACTGTTAAAGAGGTTTTATCTTGAGAGATAAATCAGTTAGCTATTAGTCATGTATGGAACCGGTAGGCTGTTACTGCATGCAGCATGTGCCCCCACATGGTGTTACTAAATAAATGATGGGATGCTCAAAATAGAGTTGTAAAAGTAAGACCCTTATGTCACTGTGCCACAAACACACTGGCAATGCCCTAGCAACCATCAAGAACACCATAGCAAGCCCCTAGAATCTATTTGAGATATCATAGTTATACATTAACAATCACCTACAATAACATAGCAATCACATAGAAACATCATAAAAACCGCCTTTCATAAAATATCATAGTAACTAACAGGGATAGAAACTGCCTAGCCACACTCTAGCAACCACCTGAAACACTATAGCAGCTATTTTGAATACATATGCAACCACAAAAATAGGTACCTTGCTGCACTTTCCTAGTTAACTTTTTATATATTTAATAAATTGTGCTTTGCTATATGTTCAGATTTTATGTTGGTTGTATTAGAATGTATTATTGAATACTTTGGGTCTGAACAATAGCAAACTAGAAAACTTTCATGCAACAACGCAATGTGTAGGAAAAGTTCCTTTAGCAGAGATTTAACAGGCAATGCTTATTTTCTATTAATTATTTATAAGGTTGAGCTTCTGAACTGCACTTTTATCTGAATCTTTATCCTGTTATGATAATAATAATAATCATCATCATCATCATCATTATTTACTATCAAGTTCTGAAATGCTTTAGTAAGTACAAACTAAACCGAGCGACCAAAGTCTGAACTATAATTTGTTTCATGTAAACAGTAACTGACCAAATGTCCATATCTCAACAGTCCACTGGCACCAAAGGTCACTACATCCCCGTAACACAAATGATTTAAACCGTAGTATAGATACATCACATTTAAAAAATAACCCCAAACTTCCACTTAGCTGCAACAGCAGGATTCCCCAAAACCACAGTCTGCATGACGCCACCTTCAGGACATTTTACTGAAAGTGGCAGAGGCTACAATATTTCTTCTATAGTGTTACTCTCAGAAACCCTTTTGTTGCCTTTATTGTTTAAAAGTGGATTGTAGTTTAATTAGGGATCTGAATACTAACTAATCCAAACAGTGAGTTAACACTCTCCAACTTTTCTGAGAAGTCTGCTGAAGCTCAAAAGTACCTTGTTTGATTACAAAATCTAAATAATAGAGGGTCAATAAATGTACATAAGTCAGAATGTCACAGGCTCAACTCTAAATATTTGTACAGCTTTTACAGTGTGTGTGTGTGTGTCTGTGTGTGTGTGTGGGGGGGGTTAGACTGTTTCTGTTTTTCAATTTTATTACTAAGGAATGCACCAGTCAAGTGGGCTTTTTATCATTCTACTTTTGGCCTTCTACACAGGCACACAGTAATACCTCAACTGACTGAAAACAAACAAAATCTCATTAAGCTCTGAAAGAGCCTTATTGATTGCCTGAAGGACATCAACCATTTGCCAATTTGAGCCCCACTTTTAAATGAATAAAACTGAACTCATTATAAAAAGCATAACTCTGCAGTTCTGTGGGATAATCCATTAAAGCTATGAGGCTAATGTAGCTAACCAATAATGGAAGACTATATACACCATTTAGCATCATACAGAGCGCTAAAATCATACTGTGTTGTTAAGTAATCTGAAATAGATTTGCTTTTTCGCTTTCTGACATATAGAACTGTACTGAAAAAGAATAAAATTAATGCCTTCTAATGGCTTTTAATACTGTTTTAGTTATGCAACATACTTTCACTGTTTCATAGATACCACTGTGTCATGAAGGATCAAACACAGCTAGCAGAGAATGTTATACGAACAGGCGAACAGCAATGTTTTGAAAAGGATCCAGGAAGGTTAGCCTGAAATGTTGCAGAAATAATAGTAGAGAAACTTCCTGAAAACACATGGTGTACTAATAGTTTGCAATAAAATGTTGTTAGAATGTTTTACACAATGTTCCCAGGTAGACAAAAAATAACATTGTGGAAAAATCTGAAGTAACTTTCTCAATACATAAATACAATTTAACGTTTCCAAACTAAAAATGCAATACAATTGAACTTTCCTAATACGAAAAATACAATTAACATTTTCCAAAACTATAAATATAATACAAATGAACTTTTCCAAAACTAAAAAAAATACAAATGACCCTTTCCAAAACTAAAATACAATACACGTCATTTCCCAAACTTAAGAGTTGCATTTAAGCAGCATGTATTTAAACATAGAATATAGAACATTTTCTGAATATACACTGATGATAAAAAAAGGTTTCAATTATGAACATTCATTACTTATAGGCTATAGTTCATAGCCCATATTCAAATGTGAAAAAGAATGAATAAATAGAAAGTATTAAATAAAAATGTGACAGATTAAACGTTCTGAGAACCAAAAGCTGTAACAATCAGAAAATTATACTAAACAAGAATTTCTTGTTCTGGGTTTGCTATAACGTTAACACATAGGGGGCTGTGGTGGCAGTGGCTATCAATAACAGGGTTGTGGGTTTGATTCCTGGGCTCGGCAAGCTGCCACTGTTGGGCCCTTGAGCAAGGGCCCTTTACCCTCTCTGCTCCCCGGGCGCTGGAGTTGGCTGCCCACCGCTCTGGGTGTGTGTGTACTCACTGCCCCTAGTTCACTAGTGTGTGTGTGTGTGTTCACTACCACAGATATGTTATATGCGGAGGACACATTTTGCTGTACAGGTTACACTGTACAGTGACAAATACGTGCACCTTTACATTCTTAAAAGCTCTAGTGCAAAATATTTGTTTTGGGGTTTGGAGATACAGAGAAAGTCTGAACCAATTCTTATATTTACTTTTAGACAGTCAGTGTAGTTCATAGCTCAGGAACTTCTCTGTAGTGTTGGACATCATCCAACCTCAGTATCTAATTTCACTGATGATCTTGTGATAGAATACAATCAACTCCTCAGAGCAATGCTCCAACGTCTAGTGTAAAGCCCTCTCAGAAGAGTAGAGGTGGTTACAGCAACAAATAGAGACAAACTCTCCATTAATAGACTTTAATTTCAGAAATAAAGGATGAATGAGCAGGCCTACACATCTTTGGATGGTAAGTGTAGATGAGTCTATCAAATGAATGACTCCAAACTGACAGCTGAAGCTTAGAACCTGGGAAGGTTTGAGTGCCTGGGTGATTAATATTAGTTTATTTAGATTTGTTAGATATGTGTTCAGTATAAAAACACAACTGAACCTAAAAGGAAACATAAACATACAATTCAATTGAACTTTCCCAATATTTAAAATACAATCAATAAAATACAATAAAAATATTGATAAAACAGATACATTCTCAAGGTCACAAAAACCAATGCACAAAAGAACTATTCAAATTCCAGTTTAGTAATGCTGTTGGTGGCTCCATTGGTTTGCAGCACCCCAGGAAGTTACCCCAGGAAGCCACTACAATAAAAGGGGACTTTGAGGAACACCAGAAATCTAGGGATCTTAAAATAATTCCTTTTAAGTCTTTCTGTTCTTCTGGAGAAAGAAACTTAGAGCTTAAAGCATTTCCTGATGGAACCAGTGAAGAAGTACAAAGGGCTTGTACACTAAGAATGCTTTCTCCAGTTATTCAAGGCACCTAAAATGTAGTTCTTTGGGCATCATATTGGATGTTTGAGGCACATAAAGCTTTTACAGTGCACAAACAGAGCTACTTTGAATAAGTGCATTAGGCCATTAGAAGTACAAAGGTTCTATATTTAAAGCCAAAAAGCACGAGTTGGGGTGCTGCCTTCAGAAAGTAGATAATACAAAGAAGCAAAAAGGCACGACTCCCATTACTCAGAAAACCTTCTGTATTCATTTAAAATGTCAAAATCGCCATGATGTTTCAGCCTACATGGATTTCATCAGATGATGAAGAAAAAACATGAGCAGGAACTGCTGTAAAAGATCCGAGGTTAGGTTCTATAAAGAACCATGTTGGTTAAAGGGGTCTGAGAGTGTGAAGAACCTTTAAATTGGTAATAATTCTTTACAACAACTAAGTATCAAGTCAAATCTCTTTTAGAGGCATGAAACTTTAATTGATTCTTCTATGGCATCCCTCAAAGAACCATGTGTAGTGCCTTTAGTGTATTAGTATTACATTAAATGTCTATCATAATTATATTTCATTGTTATATGATTATATTTCTATATTAATTATTTGAGATGTCCACAGTGTAAGATAACTTGACCTTTAAATTTTTTAAAAGGCCTTAACATAGACAATGTCACAAATTTGCTCACATTTGCCCAGAAACAATGCAGAATATTAAATATTTATTCTTAAATTTTGTTATAGCTTTGATCTGTTTTCTAAATTCTAAAACTCTCTTGTTCATTTCTATAAAAAAACTCCCAGATTTCAGTGGTCTCAGTAGACCTTTGGACCCCACTGTATGTTACATTTATTGCCAGTAGATGGAGTAGGTGAGCTTATTTTCAGAGTTGAGAATCATGGGCAGATATCTACATACAGGCAAGCCAGAGATCAAGTCAGAAATATATTAATCTATACCGATCTTTTCGTTTTTTGGAGCGTGTCCCCATCATTCCCTATTATTTTTACTTCTCCAATGTTGAAAGCATGGGCAGGGCATGCTGAATTTCTTCAACCTGACATGAGACTGGAGGGCTTGTCTGTGTGTGTGTGTGAGGAGGTGGTAGAGGAAATGCTGGGAGAACACAGTTGAATTCTTTGAGTCATTCTTGTCATATGCTAGGTAGCCTGAATCCAAATAAACTGTGGATTTCAGTAGAGATCATTTTGAAGGCTGTGAAAGTTCATGCACTTGCTGTTATGTTGGTTGCCAAAAATGATGTTTTTATCCATTTAAGGGTCCATCGGTCAGCATATTTTATTTTGTTTTCATAATCATTTTTTTCTGGAACACTGCCAGCAAAGCTGCTTATAAATGTGCCATTCATAATGATGCCATTGCTCTTAGTATATTACCAACATCTCTTCTTACCACCCACTGTATTAGAAATCTTTACCTTGGTATGGTGGTAAGTGTGTTTCAGACAGTTCTTTCTTCTTAATGTCTGGAGACAGCAATGTTGTTCATGCTGCACTGCACTACGTCATATTTAAAAAGTGGTATCTGTTTTTGGACTATGTTACTAAGTCTGGATTTCTCAGCTTCAAACTTATCCACTGGACACATTGCCTGCCATATTTCTCATGCTCATTATGAAATATGTGTCAGGCATACTAATTTAATGCTAATTTATTTCAGTGCTTAACAAGGAATCTGCTCAATTAGAGTGCTCCCAATCACACACACACACACACACACACACACACACACACACACACACACACACATATATATATATATATATATATATATATATATATATACTAACTAACATCTCCAGTTAAATCTGTCAAGGGGTGGATTTATTAGGCAGCAAGTGGACAGCCAGTTCTTGAAGGTGATTTTTTAAAAGCAGGAGAAATGGTCTAGTATAAGACCACTTATACAAGGGTCAAATTGTGATGGTAAGAAAATTGAGTCAGAACAAAAACTCCAAAACATCAGACAGGTCTTGTACCATGTCTTATTACAACTGCCTCTAGTGGGCAGTGGTGGTTCAGCGGTTAGAGCTCCGGGCTGTCGATAACAGGGTTGTGGGTTCGATTCCCGGGCTCGGCAAGCTGCCACTGTTGGGCCCTTGAGCAAGGCCCTTTACCCTCTTTGCTCCCCGGGTGCTGGAGTTGGCTGCCCACCGCTCTGTGTGTGTGTGTACTCACTGCCCCTAACACATGTGTGTGTGTGTTCACTACCAGATGGGTTAAATGCAGAGGACACATTTCGCTGTACAGTGACAAATATGTGCACCTTTACCTTTTTACTGTGCAATTTAGTTCAACACTGTGGGTCTGAATGAAAATGGAGATGATCAAGAAGCCCTTAAAGGAAACCAAAACTTTTAAACAACGTAACGGCAGGTAAGCTCCATTTTAATTGAGCTTACCCAAACTGAACACACATTTTTATGATTTGCTTTTTTTGTATTTATTTATGCTATTATTCTTTTATTCAAAAGATTTTCCCTGTTTATATTGACCTTGTTTGGGTGGTCTGTGTTCTGTGTACTGTTGATTTGATCTTGTGCATCTAAATAATAATGAAATACTTCATTTAAAAAAATGTTATTATTCACACTGGACATCTAAGATTGTGAGATCTGTTAGTGATAGAGCTTGGTTAAAATGTGTATGTACTGACTATAACAATGTGGATCTTTTTTATCTCTAAGTCTCCAGTCTATGCAAATGAGCCATTCCTATTGCCTTGGAATCATCCGAGACGATTTCAAAGAGACAGAGTCTTTGGTGTATTGACTTAAAAGCAACTGAACCAGGAGATTTCTTCTAAATAATTATGACATAACATTATTCATATACTTGAATGCAATATGAATACATTTACTTAAAGACTAAAATGTAAAGCATTTGTTACATTTTTACAACAGCATGAAATAATGTATTATTATTATTATTATTATTATTATTAATTAATAAGTATTTTTTTATGTTATTTATATATTTGTTTTTATGTCTGTCTGGGTGGAAACATTTTTTGGATGTTCTGCTGCCTATCTTGAAGAGCTTTTTAAATCCTTGGCATTTGCTCTTATTACCAAGATTGTTGTTGCTGAGGTCTGGGATGAAATCCCCTTCTGGATGGAGTTTCCATGTCTGTGCAGGTTGCCTCTAGTTTCCTCCCACAGGCCATAAACATGGAGCTCAGGTGAATTGATTAGTCATCATGTATTAATGAGTGTATGTCTGTAAGCCCAGATATGGATTGACACTGTCCTGGGTGAATCCCCCTAGAGCTTGATGTAGTCCTTCAGGTGGACGGTTGTTTCAGGGTTGAAAGTATGCTGTGTGCAATTGGCTGCTGCTTCTCTCCAACTGGTTGAGCGCTGAGTGTAAAGAATTGTGATGAGTGTAGATTGTAAAGCACCCTTGGTTTTTAGAAAGTGGTAAGTTAGTAAATTAGGTCTGTGCTGGTATTGGCTTGCTGGCTTAATTCTAAGGGTCCAGATGGGCCAAGAAAGCTAGAGCTGTCTCTGTTATGTCAGCGCTCGCTATAATTTTCAATCAATTACAGAGTATGTTAATGAAGCTGGGATTCTACATCTTAGGGACATTCTCTCTGCCATGGTTATAGAGCAGAATTTGGGTGGCACTGGACGAATGAGGGTCCATTAGTTTAGATTATACAGGATGTGATGTGGGAACAATTACAGCCATTAAAGTCTGAGGGACTTGAATAGATATTAGAGGATTTCAGTAGATTGATGTCAGTGTTTAGTGGACCTGCAAAACACATTCCTGATGCCAATGTGTGCCTTATTCTAATTAGGATAATAAATTATTTACTCCCCCAGAGATTGTATAACTGACCTGAAGTAAAGGGCAACATGCTTTACATGTGATGACATACTTTATTTATGTTGAATAATTTCATGTCATTTTCAGGTGTCCTTTTTTGTGTGCATATGTACCTAAACTACATACTTTACATATTTCTACTCAATTTTCCTCCTCAATAGATATCCAATTACGCAACTCACTTGTTAGTACTCTCTCCCTATCAGATTTAATGTTTCGGACAGAGAGTGTTCAGAGAGAGACATCTATCTACCTGGAAAGAGCAAGGCCAATTGTGCTCTCTCTGGCTCTGGCTACTGATGGCAGGCAGCAATCCCTAGAAATCAAACCAGTATTCCTTGGGTCATAGTGACAGTGACAGGACCACTAGAAACCCTCTAATATGTACTTATTTTATATGATTTAGCATGAATGGAGCAGCACAGCTAGCTATCTGTTTGGATCAAGTGACCAACATAGGCTAAATGAAAATTCATTTTTACACTGATGTTAGAAGTTTTCTTATACTCTATTCTTTGGCAAGCTTGCTTTTTGCAGTCTTTCCAATCAACCTACAATCTTTATAGTTCCTCAGCTCTCACTCAGACCTCTCCGTGATTTGCATGCAAAGTCACAAGTCTGCAATTTTGTTTAGGAACTTGGATCATGAACATTGCAGATGACCACCATTATGCTAAATGAGCTCATAATACAAATGTATTTATGTTACATGAAGTATAAGCAAGAGCCAAAATAATGGAAACATGTATAAAAATGCTACATTAAGGCATATTCCATCTACTTCTGCCTATCTATTTCAGGGCAAAGAACTGTATGTTGAGAGGGTAAATTAAGAAAACCACATTGCCCCCATAGACATCACCTGTCAACATAATAGAAGAGAATCATTCACACAGAGGGTTCACTGAGGTTATGGTTTCTACAGCCAGAGCACCAACATGATGGAGCTACTTGTCAGCGCCCTTCACTATCAGTTTAGAATGGCATGGATGATGTCGTCCATCATTGATAAGTGGTCTAAACACTTTTATATATATTACACTCCCTTGGGAGTCAGAGACGGCATGTCAGCTCAAAAACAAATGGCAATATGACCATGTTACAACTAAATAACCATCTGACAATCAAATAAACACATGAGCATGAAATGGGGGACATTGGTTGAAGAGTCACAATTTTCCTTTTATTTAATGATTCATTAATTCATTATTTATAAGTATATCACATACTTTCCCTTAAACATATGAACCTCTAGGAGTATGAGTTTATTTAAAGGAGCAATTAAAATCAGGTGTTTCAATCAAGATGTCAATCAGTGTGCATGGTAGGACACCAAGGAGGAAGCCACTGCACTCCAAAAATGCAGTACATTTGTATAGTACATATACAGTGGCAACTCAAAGTGCAAACACAGAAAAATAAAATATAAAATAATAAAATAATAAAATAAATTGAATTAAACTAAACTAAAGTAAAACGATTACAATAACAATAATAATAAAAAGGAAAACTGCTGCCCATCTGAGTTTGCAAAAGGCACATGGCTGAGCCAGATTCTGACTTTTGGTTTAAATAAAAACTGCAGTGTTTGGTGAAAGTCAAACACTAGACTCCAACGTAAGAACCTCATTACAACTGTTAACTAAAGGGGTGGTAGTGTTGTAGTTTGGGATTGCCTTGCTACCTTGGGACCATGGCAGCTTGTCATCGTTAATGGACTTGATATGAATTCTGATTTGTAGCAGCAAATTCTACTGGAGAATGTCAGAGTATCTCTCTGAGAAATGATGCTTAATTGTAAATGAGGCATGAAGAAAGACAACACCACTGAACACACAAGTAAGACCCATTTTGGAATGGTCAAGTCAAAGTCCAGACTGTAACTCAAGAGGGATGTTGTGGAAGAACCTACAAAGAGCAGTTCAAGCCCGCCAGCATTACTGAGTTAAGTATTCTGTAAGAAGGAAAGGGTCAAAAAATTGCATAAACAAATTATTTCTGCTGAAGGGGGTCATACCAGTTGCAAAGGTTCACATACATTTTCACATACTTTAAATATATTTAATGGATAATTTTGCTAAATAAACAAACTTCTTGTTTTTATTTCACTTATTCCAGATCATTATTTTGCTGTCCCATTATTTGTGTTAGTTCAACAGCAAATTCTGCAAAAACCTAAAACACTTACAATGCCATCACGCTTCAGTTTTTAGCTGAATTTCCCTTGAACAGAATGATAGAATTTCTCAGTGCTGTTAATGCATTTATTGGAGATGTAAAGAACATGGTATAGCATCAGTGGTACATGTGCAGAATATAATCCTCATTATTTACATATTTATTAATATTTAGAGCTAGTCCAGATGGTAATTATGGAAAATTGCAAACCGTTAAAGGTAAGGTTCTGTACTGCTCATAGGGTATTTCATTACATAGTTATTATAATATAATAATAAGCATATTATACTTATAATACTCTTGTTGATTGTGAAAATTCTGGCTGCAATGATAATGTGTATAAACATGTATTGTGATGTGTGATTTTTATTGTGTAGGTGTTTCTTTACATTATCTCCTTATTGCCACACATAACACATTTGGGAATTTGTCCACTGTGGGACTAATAAAGGATTATCATATCTTATCTTATCTTATCTTATCTTATCTTATCTTATCTTATCTTAAGAGAATGGCACTTTACAGTAGAAATTCTCAAATCCTCAGAGACTCCTAGATTTTTGATGAAATCCAAATGGCATAAAAAAATCCAAAAAGGCACAAGGACATAGCAAAAATGTACATCATGATCCATCAGTTGATGGATGTCATGTCTTTGGAAGCTTTTCTTGGCAACATCTGAGTTAATTAGAGACACACCTGTGGATGTATTTTAAGGCACACCTGAAACATACTGCTTCTTTGTGTGATATCATGGGAAAGTCTAAAGAAATCAGCCAAGATATCAGGAAGAGAATTGTGGACTTGCACAAGTCTGGCTCGTCCTTGGATGCAATTTCCAGATGTCTAAAGGTGCCTCGTTCATCTGTATAAACAATTATACACAAGTACAAACAATATGGGAATGTCCAGCCATCATACCACTCTGAAAGGAGACAGGTTCTGTGTTCCAGAGATGAACATGCTTTGGTCTAAAATGTGCAAATCAACCCAAGAACAAAAGCAAAAGACCTTGTAAAGATGCTGTCTGAAGCTGGTAAGAGTGTGTCATTATCCACAGTGAAACGAGTACTGTATTGACACGGGCTGAAAGACCACTCGGCCAGGACTCCAAAAGAAACTTAAAAAAGCCAGATTAATGTTTGCAAATTCACACAGGGACAAACATCTTAATTATTGGAGACATGTCCTGTGGTCTGATGAAATTAAAATTTAACTGTTTGGCCATAATGACCATCAGTACATTTGGAGGAGAAAGGGGGCAGCTTGTAAGCCTGAGAACACCATCCCAACTGTGAAACACAGGGGTGGCAGCATCATATTGTGGGGTTGTTTTGCTGCAGGAGGGACTGGTGCACTTCACAAAATAGATGGCATCATGAGGAAAGAACATTATGTGGAAATACTGAAGCAACATCATTTAAGATATCAGCCAGGAAGTTAAAGCTTGGGCACAAGTGGGTCTTCCAAATGGACAATAACCCAAAGCATACTGCCAAACTGGTTACAAAGTGGCTTAAGGAGGACAATGTCAATGTTTTTCACAAAGCACTGCTCTTAATCCTATTGAAAATTTATGGGCAAAGCTGAAAAGTCATGTGCGAGTAAGGTGGCCTACAAACATGGCTCAGTTACACCAGTTCTGTCAGGAGGAATGGGCAAAAATTCTTGCCAACTATTTTGAGAAGCTTGTGGAAGGATATCCAAAATGTTTGACCCAAGTCATACAGTTCAAGGACAATGGTACCAAATCCTAATAAAATGTATATAAACTTTTGACTTTGAAGAAAGTAATAAAATTTGCTTTAAAAATTGCATTGTGGCATTTAGCAAATAGAAATAATGTTGGGAATCCTAACTGACCTAAAATAGGAAAATGTAGTCTGATTTCATGTCAGACAGTGAGGAAAAATGCATATGTGTCTTTTTATATAGTGTATGTAAACTTCTTGTTTCAACTGTATGTATGTGAAAACTGTACGATTTCATCTTGAGAGGCTTTTTCAGGCTAAAATGTGAGCCACCTAAAGGCCTCTGAGCAACAGTTTGGTTCTGCTCTGCAGTCTTGTGTACAATATAAGTTATGAGTTATTTTGAAACTGGTTTGATGAGCTGGTGCTAAGGAACAGCAACACTTTGCGTTGTATGATTCCTGCTCTACCCCAAGAAGGTGCTTGACCCTCAGCTCAACTAGCTTTTCTTCATACTAATCTGTCAGGGCATATTAATATACAGGCACTTGGACTGGTTGATTGGAGCCTTGGTTAAAAAGATAACAATTTATTCAAATAAAGAGATGGAACCTGTAAGGTACTCTGAAAGAGGGTATCTCTATGGATAGCCTCTCCCCTCCCTCCCTCTTCTCTTAATTTTTATCTACTGGGTAGTATGCAGGTAGATTTCAGGTACCAAATCAGATTTCAGGAATGCAAATGTTTCACTACCATATTATTCACTGCCTGCTGTCACACAGCAATGAGCTTACACGTGTAACGAGGTGTCCGAAATCATTTACTATCTGGTTGAATTCTGTTCCCTATGATAGTGCTCTAGATAGTGATCTAGATTTCCACAGGTAGGTGATAGAGAATAGGGCACAGATTCGGACACATCTCTAATATCTCCCTCTTTACTGGCCCCACCCCCCAAATAGGCCTGAACCAGATCAAAGTGAATTTTTGCAGGTGTAAAACTCACCCATCCGTAAGATAGCCATTGTGTGTAGCCAAGTATTACTACCAAGTAAAATTCCTTGTATGTGTAAAATACAAGGCAAAATAAAGATATTCTGATTCTGATGAACTACATTTTTGGCATTTTAAAGCATTTGTTTGTGTTTAGTCATTTAAAGTCAATTTAAAGTCACTTTTGCAGTGTTATGTCCTTGTGATGAGTCAGGTCTCACATTTATGGCACATTCACATCGATGACATTTGGCTGATGCTTTTATTCTGTTTCACTTACTTTTGGGTCATGTTACCCAGGTAGGAGAATGTAATGTTAGGAGTCTTGCCTAGGTGTAGAGTGGTGTACTTATCCAACCGGGGAATCAAACCCTAGTCTGCCATTGGGGAGGCGATGCCATTACCCATGACATTACACCAGCATCACATATTCCATTATTATAATGCCCTGCCACTTATATACACATATATTAATTTTCTCATAATAATAGCCTGTAAACAACTCTACACTACTGATGTGAATGTCCTGCACTTTGGAAAGGGCACACACACAAAACAGTACAATACAGTACAAAGTCTTTCAGTACAAAATGAAAAATGAAAACACTCAATAAAAGCTGATATAAATTGTCTTCCTCATTGACATTTAATAGGACGGCTGGGAGACCAAATAGGTGATCAGCTTTGTTTTTTCTCGCGCCAGCTCCTCGTTGCCAGGAGCATTAAGAATGAATTTGTGCCATCAACACATCTCATCAGCTCCACTAATCATAATTTTATCATCAGTGTCACTCATCAAAATCAGCCAGGGACTCTCGAGTCTCTGAGACTCAGCCAGGCGCGCAGAGAATGAGGACAGCCGCATGGTTGGAATATAGAGCGTATGACTAACTCAATTTCGCCTCTCACGTTTTACAGCATGTGTTTAGACCTGCACCACATGACGTGAAACCTGGGCTCCATTTATATTCAGATGAAAATATCTGTTTGATTTGTTATTTAAGGCTTTTATTCACCGGACTTCCTCTTCTCTTCTTCTTGGTGAGAATAGGGGAGTGTATATATTTTTTTCCAACTTATGAGAATTCTCTGTTTTCATAGGTGAACCAGTGTAGCATGTCTTGGGATTAAATTTAGTATGACAATGCTCTAAATCAGGGTTCTTGAAGTGTGGTCCTGGAGGGCCAGAATCCACTACAATTTGGTGATTCCTCTCCTCAAACACACTTTTTATACTTGGTAAATCATGTCTGCTTGAGCACCAAGCTGTGCTGGACTCCAGGGTGCTTATATTCAATTTAGCCGTGGGACCTGCTACACTGGGACTGCCTGCTCTACACTTCTAAAAGTATAAAAGTATAAAATCCTTGAAGGTTCTTCAATTCTACAAAACAAAAAGTGCTTTGAGGAACCTTCAAGAATAGGTTCTTTTTCTCTAGAAGAGGCTTATTGACGGTTCAAACTGGAGAACTTTCAAAGGCTCCTCATGGATCTTATACATTTTAACATTGTAGATACTGTACACTGAGCTGTCAAACCATATTCACATAATAAGAAGTCTCTGCACCAATTTAGGATTTTTTCCTAGAACCGTTACAGTAAGTGGATGTTCTTCAAACCTCCATAAGATTCTTTACACTCACACCTCTTGTTTACAAAAATGGTTCTTTAAGGGGATATGACTCACCAGTGAGTCATAGAGTGGGAATGAATGGGTTTTGTGACGTAGTCATAGTGCACACCATGGATTGTGTTTTAGATCAGGTGATCGAGGTTCAGTGATTTTTAATTTACGTTGAGAGCATTTTGAGAAACCCAGCCACAGCTGACAACATATATAAGGGTTGGAGCTGAATGGATCTAAATACAAAGCACATATTAGAAAATATGTTGTCATTAATTTTCTATTTCACTGTCTCACTAAGTGTCGGGCCAAAATACAATATTGTCACTGGGTGATTTGCTTTAGGTGATACAAACTTTAGATATTCATCATGGGTAGTCAGTTTACATTTAGGCTTAAATCTGACTGTATACTGAATTATGAATTCCTATAACCCTAGACAAAAATGAAATTTAGTTGTCAGATCATATTAGATCATGTCAGATATTATCTGGGCAGGCAGAAACAAATGAATTTTCTGACAAATCCCTGATAAATTCACACACTGAAGAAAGTCATATTACATGCACACACTCTCTCTCTCTCTCTCTCTCTCTCTCTCTCCAACCATTTACCCCAGATAAAATGGGAAGCATTTTTTGCACAAAGCATTTAAACTAATAACCTTACTACCTCACTGGACTCAGAATTTATTACACACTGCATAATTTGCACATTACCGCCAATTATTTATTATTTTCTGTCTGTACTGTGTTGTGTTGTGTGTCCGCACTTGTATTGTGTTGCACTTGTGTTCTGTATGCACTGTGTCTGTGTTGCACCATGGTCCTGGAGGTAAGTTGATTTGTATCATATATTTGTCTTATTTAATGTCTTAAATTACTTTCAGTGCTTTTTCTTTACTATTGGGTGTTCATTGGTTCATAACCTGGTCAACAGTATAAGTCTATCTAGTTAAAAACGTGTAGTAGTGCAAAAGTTTCAGTACACTATAACAATCTCACAATGCTATATGTATATATGTATTATACAAATGATGACGCTTGTGGACCCATAATTCATTCATGAATTCATAAACTGGCTTGGTACAAATATAAGTAGTGGGTTAACTGGAGAAATGCTTTCCAGTTTTTTGCTTTCCAGTTCTCTCAATAGACTGTGTTATTCAGATTGTCTGCTGATGCACAGCAATGAGCTCACACATGTAACAAGGTGTCCAAAATCATTCACTACCATGTCGCTCACTTCCTACTGTTGCATAGCAATAAGCTCACACACGTAACAAGGTGTCAGAAATTGCTCACTACCGTGTCGTTCAATACCTGCTGTGGCACTGCACTGAGCTCACTTGTAACAAGATGTCTGAAATCGTTCACTATCATATCAAATTCTGTTCCCTATGATAGTGCTCTATATAATGATCTAGATTTCACATGGTAGGGGACAGTGAATAAGTCACAGTTTCTTACACAGTTGTAATTTTACCCCCCCAAGTTGGCCTGGACCAGATCTAAATAAAAAATCCATTATAGGATTATTCATTATAGTTTATATATTTTTAATTTACGCTAGGAGCATTTTGGGAAACATATATTTACATAGAAGTTTAAATAGTATTAAGAAGAAGTTTAAATAAAACATATCTAAATATTCCAGAAATATTCAACAAGAAACTGATCAACAATATAAAATGTAAACTGTGAAGTAAGATTTGTGGTGGTAGCTATCAAACATTTGCCACCTATAATCATATATATGTGTGTTAGGATGCTCACGCTAATGTTAATGGTGAAGTCATAATGTCAGTGCTTCCATCTGGCTCCCCCTTTTTAGCGGCTCCAGAAAACCTCTCCAGAATGTACCACTCACTCTCCTGATAAGACTGATCTCTGCCCAGAGTTTTATTAAAGCTGTATGTATTCATGCAATTTTGCATTCTACATATCCCTTTTTTATATTATTCATATCAACATTCCCTGATGACAATCATCAATAACATTCTCCTTTTAACATTAACTATTGGTTTTCAGAGGCTCTGTTTACTATTTTAGGCTCACTTTCATGCCTGTACATCCATTAGTAGGTTTTTAAAATAGTCTTTAATTTTTGTTGCTTTTGTGTCCTAGTTGCTTTGCTGCCTTGCATCAACCAGAGGAAGACGGGTTTCCTTTTTGAGTCTTGGCTCCTTTCAAGGTTTCCTACATTTTTCATTGCCACTGTTGTCCCTGGTTGTCCCTCACTGCCAAGCTGCTTTGTAAGAACTTTTTTGTTAAAACACTGCAATAAACATTTTACTTGATTAATGATAAGCTTAGTACAGAACATAAAAAACTTCAGCAAGACATATCAGTGTAATAGCTGATCCTTGTTAATGCAGTGTGATGTGTGTGCTTGTTCCACCCATCACCCCACCAACCATTACCGCTTGCAGTAACCCGAACATCCCAGAAGGTGTGTATTTTGGAGCTATACATGTTCACACATGCACACACAGACATGTTTGTTTCCCTAGACTTCTGGATAACTGTAGTGAAATGCTGCTGTGCTAAACCCAACCTAATCCTAACATTGAGAACCTTTATTAATTCCTAAAGTGCTTTTAATGTTCTTACTGTTTTTAAATGTTTGTATAGATATAAAATACAGTGGGGGAAAAAAAGTATTTAGTCAGTCACCAATTGTGCAAGTTCTCCCACTTAAAAAATGAGAGAGGCCTGTAATTGACATCATAGGTAGACCTCAACTATGAGAGACAAAATGAGAAAAAAAATTCTGAAAATCACATTGTCTGATTTTTAAACAATTTATTTGCAAATAATGGTGGAAAATAAGTATTTGGTCACCTACAAACAAGCAAGATTTCTGGCTGTCACAGACCTGTAACTTCTTCTTTAAGAGGCTTCTCTGTCCTCCACTCATTACCTGTATTAATGGCACCTGTTTGAACTCGTTAACAGTATAAAAGACACCTGCCCACAACCTCAAACAGTCACACTCCAAACTCCACTATGGTGAAGACCAAAGAGCTGTCGAAGGACACCAGAAACAAAATTGTAGACCTGCACCAGGCTGGGAAGACTGAATCTGCAATAGGCAAGCAGCTTGGTGTGAAGAAATCTACTGTGGGAGCAATAATCAGAAAATGGAAGACCTACAAGACCACTGCTAATCTCCCTCTTCCAACTGTGAAGCATGGGGGTGGCAACATCATGCTTTGGGGCTGTTTCTCTGCAAAGGGACTAGGACGACTGGTCCGTCTACATGAAAGAATGAATGGGACCATGTATTCTGAGATGTTGAGTGCAAACCTCCTTCCATCAGCATGGGCATTGAAGATGAAACGTGGCTGGGTCTTTCAGCATGACAGTGATCCCAAGCACACTGCCAGGGCAACAAAGGAGTGGCTTTGTAAGAAGCATTTCAAAGTTCTGGAGTGGCCTAGCCAGTCTCCAGATCTCAACCCCATAGAAAACCTATGGAGGAAGTGTTGCCCGCCGACAGCCCCAAAACATCACTGCTCTAGAGGAGATCTGCATGGAGGAATGGGCCAACATACCAGCAACGGTGTGTGCCACCCTTGTGAAGACTTACAGAAAACGTTTGACCTCTGTCATTGCCAACAGGATATATAACAAAGTATTGAGATGAACTTTTGTCATTGACCAAATACTTTTTTCTACCATTATTTGCAAATAAATTCTTTAAAAATCAGACAATGTGATTTTCTGATTTCTTTTCTCATTTTGTCTCTCATAGTTGAGGTCTACCTATGATGTCAATTACAGGCCTCTCTTATTTTTTTAAGTGGGAGAACTTGCACAATTTTTCCCCCACTATATTAATGTAGTGTTACAACCCAGTCCGCTCTCTACTACCGCCAGACCATCACTGGAGGACATACAGGAGGACAAAAAAACAAACAAACAAACAAAAAAAATAATAAAAAAATAAAAAAACCCCAAAGATTCAGGAGTTTATAAAGGTGTAACAAAACTAAAAGACACTGTGCTGTATTGACCTGCACAGGAATCCTTTATTATGGAGTGTGTATACAAGTGTCACGCCCACGCCGCCGCGCCCGCCCCAGAGGCGGTCCCGGGCCGCTGCTCATAGGAGAAGATGAACTATTTGTTACTGAACCATGTCAGGTTTATTCAAAGGAAGGACTTTTATGTTGAAATGGACTTTTGGGTTGACACCCATCGTCGCCATCTTGGTTTTAGGTTGTGTTTGTCATGTGTCTGTTCATTGTTTGGTTTATGTGTTACACCTGTGGGCTGGTGTATTTAAGTAGGGCTAGTGCCAGCTGCTGGTTGCTGAGAATTACCCTTAGTGCACCTCATGCACCCAGGTTGTTCAGTTAACGGTAGAGACTCAGTATTCACTACTCTGGTCTGTAGAGTGCATCCTCGTACAGAGGACTCTTTCAACCTAGCTAGCTTAGCAGAGAAAGCTAACTAGCTAGGCAGCTCTAATCTCAGGGTCCATTAGGGAGCTACTGCAGGTCTGCGGCGATCTCTCGCCATGCTTTATAGGTTCAGCGAGCTTGGGTCCAGGAGCTCCAGGAGTGAGCGACTCTCCAGCTTGTTTCAGCAGTTAGCTCTCCTCACCGTCGGACCGGATCAGTCGTCTAGGTTTGGTGGCTGACTCCTCACGCTCTCAAGTCTAGTAAGTTCAATGCGCCTGACTAGCGCTACTCTATATGTCCTAGTTCTTAGTTTTCCCAGGCTCGGCTTAGTAGTTTATGTTTCTGAGTAGCGGTATTGGCTCAGCCCCGGCAGCTAGCACTGCCCTAGTGCCTCACCAGCCCCAGGTGTGTTCTTTTGGTTTGCCCAGTATTATTTGTCACAGTTTTGTTTATTTATTCCTTATCCCTAGTAATTGGTGCTGCATTTCTGTTTGTTTATGGTTTATTGTTATCAATAAACTCCTCTCTTCGGTCCATCCCCTGTGAGTGTTCACCCGTCATTGTCAGACCGAGTGGATTATGACAACAAAAGAACCAGCTCCATATCTAACCTTAAAGCAACATTATGTAGAATGTTTGCCCTAAAATAACAACTTCAGAAAATCCTTTTTATTTTTCATTTACCTGTAATGGAGTGGCCTTAAGGTTAGAAAAGTCAAGTCAAGTGGGTTTTATTGTCATTTCAACTACATACAGAGTACACAGTGAAGCGAAACAACGTTCCTCCAGGACCATGGTGCAACATAGACAGTGCATACAGAACACAAGTGCAACACAAACAAACAAGTGCGGACAGACAACACAACACAGTACAGACCAGAGAATAATAAATAATGACGGTAGTGTGCAAGTTGTGCAATAAATAGAGTCCAGTGAGGTAGTAAAGTTATTAGTGCAAATGCTTTTGCAAAAAAATGTTATTCCCATGTTATCTGGGGTAAATGGTTGGAAAGAGAGAGAGAGGGAGAGTGTACATGTACCAGAAAGATATCAGTTCAGAAGTTGAGTTGTGTTGAGGAGTCTGGTGGCTTGGGGGAAGAAAAAGGTGAGAGAAGTGAGTTTGGGACTGGAAGGTTGCAAGTTTGATCCCCTAGGCCATCAACAGTGCTTTGTCCTTCCTCAAACATGCATGATTGGTACCTAACAAGGCTATCCAGGTTTAGAAAAAATAAGGTAATTAACAAGGTACCCAAACTCCAATTGCTCTCTGGACACTGAGGTCCACCACTCCCTATGGTAAAGGTAACAAATAGATGTAGGTTAGGTTGGTAAATCAGTGGAGGTTAATTTTATTCATGTATGTGAGGAAATCTTTAAACATTTTTTGCATTTTCAAATGCAACTGAGCATGTTTGGTCCCTACAAAGAGCTGAAAACATGTCCGCATAGACACAAAGTACTTTACAATGCTGCTCACCATTCACCCCTGATTAACAGCCTAATCCCACTGACATGACCATGTCCTGGAAATTCCAGCATGCAGACATGTAGCCATTAGACCCTTTCAGTTATGGTGCACTCCGCTGGAAAGGCACCGGGAATGTAAACCTTTCATTAATAGGAGGGAGGGATGGTGAGAAAGCGAGGAAAAGAGGATGCTTTCCACCACCATTAATCACACTGTTTTGTTTGGGACTGAATCAAAACCTTACTCTTTTCCACCTTTCAAAGGGACACCAGTCAGAAACCTGTGGTTTTTATCTGCACAAACGCCTGTTTGGGTGACAAGCTTCCAAATTAGTCTTCTATTTAGCATTTCCCTGTCAACAAAAATGAAACAACACAAAAATGACTGATTGCAAATGATGTTTTGCTCAGATTGAGCAGCACCTGAGATGAATCTGGGTGGAGGTGAATAGAATGGATCAGTAAGAAATTGTCTGTCAACAAAGGCTCAGTGTCTGTCAATCTGGTGAGTCGTTTTGGCAAAGTGGAGAGGTGAGGTTTTTCGTCAGACAGGAAACTACAAGGAGAGATGCTTGTGTCTCTGAGTCAAAAGACAAAGACTCTCTCTCTCTTTATCTCTCTCTCTCTATCTCTCATTCTGCCTCTCTACCTTCTCCTCTCAGCCCCACAGCTTCCCATTCTCTCTTCTTCTCTTTGTGTGTCTTAGTGCTTCTTTGACTTTCTCCTGAGATAAAAGCATTTGCTTTTGTGAAGCGCTACAATGAGTGATTCCTTCAGCAGCCACATACTAAAGTGGGAAAATGTAATTATACTGATACTACACATACATACTAATTTCACAGTCCTTACTGTAGCTTAAGAAAACAGACATCTCTAGGACAGTCAAATCTAACTCCTGTGCAATGAAATATTGATTACCTTGTTATCATGATTTGTACTCATGTAGGACTGAAAATCTAGTGCTGTACCAGACTATCCCAGAGTATGTAGGGGACATAATGAGAGGCGGAAAAGCAATGCATGTGCTTTGTGAGAGCACACTCTCAGTGCCATGGGTCTCTGTGATAATCACCTCCATTCATTCCAAAAGCCTGATGGATTTATGCCTCTTTCAGACAGCTTGTTCACGGTACCACTCAAACAACTAACAACTCTTTCTCAGCCTCTGAAAAAAGCAGTATGCTATTCTTTGCTCATCGTTTCCCACTTATGAAAATATTAGAAACACATACTGTACCTTGCACATCCATGCACTGGCCATAGAATGAACTTACCCTCTAGAACCACCATAGATGTGTACACTTGCAGCCCATCTGTTCTCATGCACACCAGATATTAGATACTTATTGATTGCTTTAATGATGGAAAAAACAAAGACAATGTTCCCAGTATATTTGTCTAGTCTGTTTTACTACAATGTTTTAAGAAAATGATGTATTTTATATTTTTAAGCATTCATTTTTATGAAATTTCAATTAAATTACTATTGTAATTCTATTGTAATCACTGAAAAATAATGTAACAGACAATATAAGAAGAAACAGCTCATTTGTAGCCTAAGTTAAAGAAGCCTATGTCCCAATAAAGGTATTTATTAAGCATTGTTTGTTGTTTTATTAAGTTGTTTGTTGAATAGTATGAATAGTAAATATCTGACGTTGGTTGAGGTAAAAAGGTAAGTTTTACAAGTCTATTTAGATCCCTGTTACAGTAGGAGCTTCTTGATCAGCTCCATATCCTTTCAGACTTACACTGTTGAGTTGTCTTCTTTTGTTTACCTGACAAAGGCGTTTCAGTTTTTATTTGTTGTTTGCTGTTATTTGTTTTCCTATCCAGTCTCAGTGAAGGGTTGCCCTTTTGAGTCTTGGTTTCTTTTAAGGTTTTTCCTCTGTCCACTGTCACATTTGACTTGCTCAAAAGAGGATCTGACCGAGATCTCTATAAACCTGCTTTGTGACAACATTCATTATAAGAAGCGCTATACAAAATGGAATAAGAGGACATGGTGACATGGTTATTAGGAGTCCAATGTCCTCTGGATGTTTGAATTATTTTATTATACATATTATTTAAACTACAGTTATAAAAACTCCTTAATAAGGACCCTTAATGGCCATTTTGTCTGGAAATCAAGGGCGTTTTTTACTTCACTTTTTACTACATATACTAGACCAGAGAAGGTAGAACTAGAAATATATTAATTTAATCATGTTTTGCTGACTTTCAGTTATGTGATCAGGCCTGCCCTGGCATTTTATTAATGTAATTGCCTGCAGCATGCTCTCACAGACAAATGGCAGACGAGCACAGCCACTGTAAATGGGGCCTACGAATAGAATAGCTGGATGAAAACAGATTGAGCAGTAATGACTTGGTGCATTATGGAGAAAGGGCTTTCTGCTGCATGTTTTTATCTCTGGCTGATGCTGTGCCAGCAAGTATTCTTGAGGGATTACGCTACTTTTGAAGTTTGATTGTAAGCTCATTCTTTTGGCCATGAGTTGAACTTAAGCAGCATAAGATAACAATAGGTAGGAAAGCTTTAAAAAAGAAGTCTGGATATTTTTAAAGTACTGTTTAGAATAGTAAACAATACTGTTCAGCAGGTTAAACGTCATGTTGGTTTAAGGTAATGAACAAGGTAAAGAGACTACCAATATTGTATATTGTGAATTAAGCAGATTCACATAAATACATCCTTAATACCTGGTAGACAGAGAGTATGTGTAAGAATAAAAGTGAGAGAGAGAACCCCTTCCTTATGTCTTCTCCCAAAACTCAGAGCTTCTGCCCTGATCACACTTTTTTCAATCTAGAGTAACCAAGTATTAAAATCCACTGATATCCCCCTCCAAAGACTTATAAACTGCACACTGCAAAGCCTTTCTCTGGCTATACAGGGCATACAACAGTCCTATAGGTGCAGATCTTTTTATTGCAGATCATATTCAGAACATGTACAATGTCTTCAGATGTCCAGAAGTCAGCTGGTTAGCAATCCAGGACATGTTAGTCTGTTAGTTGATGTTGGTTTATTTTAATAGTGATTTTATGGATATTATCACAAAGCAGCTATATAGAGAGCTGGGTCCAGCCCCAAGTGAACAAGCCAAGGGCAAAGAAAGGTGAAGAAAAACTCCTTTAGAGCAAAAGGAAGAACCCTTGAGATGACCTATGACTCAAAAGAGGAACCCATGGTCCTCTAGTTGCAAAACATTTAATACAACAAAAGCATGAATTGAGGACAAAGGACCATACTCTCTAACCGTTCTTATGAAACCCTCTTACACAATTTATGAGGATTTTGACCTTCACCAGTCCAGACAATGGGATCCATCATTGTAAGAGTAGAGCTGTGAACAATTGTGTGGTTTAAAAACCCATAATCTGACCCAGACTTCTGTTTGGAATTTTTTTCAAGAACATTAAATCATTCCATTTAAGGCAATTTGTAGGAAAATATTAGTGATTCTTCTTTTAAAACCTACAAGATTTAGATTTGTTACAATAGAGATGCAAAAATGGGACATTCCAGAAAATTCAACAAACTGTAAAAAAGAGACATTTGATCAAAATCAATGCATTAAAATTGCAAATTAAAAGTGACAGCATTTAAGTCGATTGGATCTTCAGATTGCGACTCATGTATGCACACTTTCGGGAGGTTTTTATATGCACTAAGAAAGAGAGAAAGCGAATATGAGGATGAAGAAGAGTTTATGGCTTGATGATGAAGGTGGAAAATAAAGATGAAGGAAGGGGTCAAGGACCACGGAGGAGAGGGGCAATGGAAATATGAAAGGATGGGTGATGGGCAACAGCCAAGGGGGGCCAATTATCACCTCAAAGACAGGAGGGAGAGCGTCAGATAAAAAGGTGTGACAGGATGAAGAGGGCGACAACCTTCACCACTCTACAAAGGCAGGAGAGGGTGGGTCAATAATTAAACCAAATTTTAAAAAGAGCTAAATTGATTAAACTTTACAATAAACAGGTTTAGGAATCATAAGAAAATTATTTTTATTTTCCGCCGAACTTTATGGACACTGAAGATGACTGAATGAAGAAGGTACTTATGATTTGCTAATACAGCTAAAACAATAGGAAAGTCAAAAAATGTAGAAATTCACTTCATAAATATGAGGGTATGTAAACCTCTGACAACTGTAAGTAATTTTGCCTTTTTCCTTTGACAAAACAAACCTTGGCTTTTCTTCATTTTATTCAATACTGCCCGGCAGGTAGCTTAACCTCTTTGGTCAGATTTATTTCACCTCAGACTGAAAACTGACGCATATTTACATATTTACAAAGTATTTACAAAAGTGTAAGATCTTATAAGGTCTCTTCTATATAATTGTCATGATCCACACGGTCTGACAAGAATGGGTGAACACTCGCAGGGGATGGACCAAGGCGAGAGAGTTTAATGATCACAATAAACCATAAACAAAACAGAAATGCAGCAATGATTACAAGGGATAAGGAGGAACAGAAACAACAACCGTGACAAATAATACTGGGCAAACCAAAAGAACACACCTGGGGCTGGTGAGGCACTAGGGCAGTGCTAGCTGCCGGGGCTGAGCCAATACCGCTACTCAGAAACATAAACTACTAAGCCGAGCCTGGGAAAACTAAGAACTAGGACATATAGAGTAGCGCTAGTCAGGCGCATTGAACTTACTAGACTTGAGAGCGTGAGGAGTCAGCCACCAAACCTAGACGACTGATCCGGTCCGACGGTGAGGATAGCTAACTGCTGAAACAAGCTGGAGAGTCGCTCACTCCTGGAGCTCCTGGACCCAAGCTCGCTGAACCTATAAAGCGTGGCGAGAGATCGCCGCAGACCTGCAGTAGCTCCCTAATGGACCCTGAGATTAGAGCTGCCTAGCTAGTTAGCTTTCTCTGCTAAGCTAGCTAGGTTGAAAGAGTCCTCTGTACGAGGATGGACTCTACCACGGAATCTACTCTACTCTGTTGTTCAGGGACCAGTTGTTCTTATCTGATTCAGGAGGGAGAGTTCCATGCATTATATGATTATAACACTGTCTCACTGTCTACCTGTAACAGCTCTGCAAGGAATCAATTCACTTTATAAATATTATTTTCAATCTGTAAACATTTGACCCAAACATTCTGATTTTTAATATTATGAATATTTACTATTAAAGAGCAAGTACACTACACATATTTTTTATCTTTAGTATTTTTACAGACATACTCCTTTTCATTTGATTAACAGAATTACAGGGATTTTTATTAGTGGGAATTGGGAGGGGTCCACATATTTTTTTCCACTTTCAGCACCGTCTGCAAAAAATAAATAAGAGTGTCTGCTAAATGCCTTCAATGTAAATGTAAATTCTAATCTACACACTCAGGTAATAAACCTGTATATTTAGAAGCTCATTCTGACAGTCATTATTTATTATCCTCTGTCTGTACTGTGTTGTCTGTCCGCACTTGTTTGTTTGTGTTGCACTTGTGTCTTGTATGCACTGTCTATGTTGCACCATGGTCCGGGAGGAACGTTGTTTCGTTTCACTGTGTACTCTGTATGTAGTTGAAATGACAATAAACCCACTTGACTTGACTTGACTTGACTTGATCTGTTTGAATTAAACATCACTCTAATCTTCACGACTTTAGTTGAGACTAACTTAAATGCAGGGCTCTTTAGTACAGAATTGAATGTTGGATATTTTACAACTAAGTAATTTAATATGACCCCGGTTAAGCAGCATAGTGCAGTTCTCAAGAGCATGTCCCTGCCTGCTACACCAAAGTTACATACAGTTACATGCAGTTTCTGACATATTGAGTGTGCAGTAGCAACAATAGGGGTGCTATCCCTTTTCAGATTTCAGGTGGCACAGTGGAGTATCAATGTGACTTTTAAGATAACAACCTGTATATTACAGCAAAGTCCTGAGTCTTACCAGATAGTAGTACCAGATAATATTACACATTCCTTGCAATGTGTTGTATGTGAGATAAAGAGTTGGTAGCCAAGTAACTTTTTGGTCACAAAATAATCTAGAACTTTCCCTTCGGATATGTGTTTCGCTCCAGTTTGGCAGTCAGCTGAGAGGTAGTCCTGCTTGTTTTGGGGAGCAAATGTTGGAGAGAAGCAACTCTCCCCAGCTTTCATTTTGTTGTGTGTAGAGTAGAGTTCACTCTAGCAACAGTCAAGAGTCAGAGTCTACTCCAAAAAACCCCAGAGTCCCGCAGCACCACGGAGCCGAAACTAGAATAGAGCGGAGGCAACAGTGCCACCTTTTCCCTATAAATAAAGTGTGATGGCACTTCAGCCCCCATTAAAACCTGCCTAGTGATGCCCCTGGTTCCTAACTATGTAATTAATCATGTAATTGTAGTATAATAACACCTTTTTGTGGGCAGATCTTCCCTTTAATATTCATAATATTCTTAAAAATGGGTATTATGTAAGAATGTTTTCTCTCAAATTTTAGAGAGAGAGAGGTGAGAGACAGAGATTGTGATTTAAAAATGATTAGGTGATGGTAAAACTCAGCAGAGCTAAGCACATCTTCTCCATTCACTTCACTAAAGCATCTAATGAAGCTGGCTCACTGTTTTGTGTCTGTGCTACCAATGTCCTTATTCTAAAAAAGAGAAATGTCTGATCATCTGACCATCTGGTCCACATTACAGCCAGACTAATTATCCTTTTGCATTTTTTGACGGAACTGATACTACAGATCAGCAGCTTGACGTGCCATCCTGGCCTGGTAACATCATAGTGTAACAGTAAAATAAATAAAAATGTTCATTAGGGAATGATGAAACTGTAAAATACATCATTACTTATAACCAGGATAAACCAGTTATAACCAGCAGCAGACAGTCATACAGTCACTTCTTATATTTTGAACAAAATTTTACTAAAATTTAACACAAAAACCCAGAGGAACTGAAGGTTTATTGATGAAAAGCTAGAGCTTAGCCTGGAGAAGGTCTGGATGGTAATTGGTCTGAGGTTGTGGGTGGTACTACACTGCAAGATACTCTAATGATACTTTGTCCAACCATCTGTGAATGACATATTCATTCTGGGCAAAAGTATGTTATCAGGCCAGATGGTGCATATCAGTTTAAGACCAGAAACACTGAAAGGTTTTAAGGATTCTTTAATACTTGCTGAAGATAAATGCACAGTGTTTGGGTGCTGGCAGAAGGCAATGAAAAACACTTCTAATTGATCTAGACAAGACATGATGTTCAGAGAGACAATGTTTTATTGATTTCCAAAGAAAACCTGAAGACAATTTTTGAAAATGTTTGGCAGTAAAAATGAATGAACTGAGGGCACTGTTAAATACACTGGTGAGGAAAAACATAATGACCACCTGCCTAATGTGCTGTGGGTTCTCCCAATATGCTGGCATAGACTTCACAGGAGCTCTAATGGTTCCCTGTGGTCTCTGGCACAAATCCTTTAAGTCCCAATGAAGTTCAACTTTTTGGCTGTAATTATCAAAGAAATAGCACTAACAGTTCCCCAACCCAAACATAATTGAAAATCTGTGGATAGACCTCTAAAGAGCAGCATGTGCAAAACGGCCTTAGAATCTCGTAGAACTAGACTTTTGCAAGGAAAAATGGCTGAAAATCCCCCAAACAACAATTCAAAGACTCTGTATATTAAGGAAATATGTCACATTTAATTTCATGTTTTTAGAAATCAGGTCATCTTTTACTCACTCAGCTAGTCACAGTAACAGAAATATTGACCCGGGATGCTTAAATTTTTGCATTCCACTTTGAGCAGCTAGGTACTGCATCCGATGGATCCCCGCACAATCCCCAGAAGTCTCATAGTCTCAATAGGTGATGTGGTGTATACTCTTTTTTTGACATCATGTAAAATTTGTCTATTCATAAATGAGGAAAAGGTAGAGCATAATTGTGCTTCTTGAATGTGCACGCCAAGGGTAGCCTGCGGGTCACTTTAGGAGCATGAATGTTTACACTAATGTCGGACACAGGCCACATTAAACAAGATAACATGACCAAATAAACAGAACTGAAAACACAATCATGAAAGTATGTATTTTCCAGAGGTATTTCTGTCTCTCTCCCTCTATCATACAAATACACAGACAAAATTACACTTCTTTCTTGTTTGTAGTTTTCAAGATAAAACTCTTTTGAAATTATTGTTATGATTGTTCAAGGCCATATTGCAACACGGAGTAATCTGCTACCAGCCCAAAAAACACGAGTAATGATTCTATTTTTGAAGCTGAAATTGTAGAGCAAAGAAAAACAAAATAAACAAACACGAACTCGGGGATAGATAAACAAACCTACCAAACAAGACAGTAAAGTAAAAATACACCCTTGAAAAAAGTTTAGTTCCATGAAGAACAACTTCTGTAAAAGAGCTGTGCTTCAACCTGTGGATTGGTAAAGAACCTTTACGCTGACATCTTAAAACCTTTAAAGTGTTTCTCACACATATAGCACGTAAAAATGGTTCTTTATGGAACCAAAAATGGTTCTTTTGTGAGACTGGTCAAATGACCCCTTGTAGCTTCGTTATTTTAAAGAGTGTACAAAAGCACCAAATTCCTAACTAAACATGCAAAATATAAATGTAGGCTCTTGCCAGGGGTGACCAAAGTATACAAATAATGCAACTGAATGAAAGTACATATAGCGTTTGTAAAATTACAGTAAAAGTACAGGTCTTATTATTCTATTTACACTGATGATGCTGTTAGTCTGACCCACAGAGGCAATGACCTTACCAGTTCTTTGAAGAAGCTCTGTTGTATCCGACAGGAAAAGCCTTAGCAGGAAATCCTTAGTCCCGCAAGTCTTTGGAACTGCAGAAGATTAGGTTTCTTGTTCCAGCACATCCCACAGAACTTCAATTGGATTTAGACTGGGGAATTTGTAGGCCAATGTATCACCTTGAACTCTTCATTGTGCTCCTCAAACCATTCCCATACAAAGAGTGTAGTGTGGCAGGGCTGAAGAAAATGGGACTCCCTACACACAGCAGTGTGTGATACCTTGTGTTTTGTGACACATCCTTCTCGTAACCATTACAAACATCACATCCATTGTTGCCCTTGTGCACTGATGAGCCCTGGGTGCCCAACCCCCTGTTGCTGGATTGTGGTTTATCCGTTCTTGGACCACTGTTGGTAGGTACCCTCCAAAGTTGACCAGGAGCACCCACAAGCCATGCTGTTTGAGACAAGCTCCAACCCAGTCATCTGGCCATATGTTTCCAATCCAACATGTCGACTATGAGAAGTAAATATCCGTTACTGTCTTATATATCCCAGAACTTATATTAGAACATAATTAATGTTATTTGCTTGCCCTGTGGTCATTCTGTGGTCATCATGTGGTCATAACTTTGAGCCTCATCGGTGCATTTCCACTTGAGTTTGAGGTATGTTTCAGATCATTATCCTTGTGCAGAAATCTTCTTTCCAGTTTCAGCCTTTAAACAGATGGCTTGGCATTTGATTTGCTGCTATTTTGTGGAACCTACTTCTTCCTCCAGCAGTGCAGTATTGTGAAAGCCACTGGTGGTAACACAGCCCCAAACCTAATAGTTGGCAAGGTATTCTTTTTATGAAATGCAATGTTCTGTTATTTCTTTTGAATGTACCTTTTCTGCTAATTGAGTTATGAATTGTCTTCATTAGTCCGCAACACTTCTTTTCAGACATTTTTCTGGCTTGACTAAATGTTGTACAGCATATTTTAAACATTGGGTTTTGTGACAATGTCACAGGTAAAGTTTACAGCTTTTGACTCATCAATGAAGATAATGTTCATGCATGCAAAGCTAGTAGAACGGTGCACCACCACTTAAAATTCTGGACCTGTGCAATGCATAGGGTGACCAAACATTTGCACAGGCTGTGTTTAGTTATTCTCAGTACAAAAGACTGCACTTTAAACCTGTTACATACGACTGTATTTCAAACCTGTAGAAATGTATTCACTGCAAATTTTGACCTTGGGCTGTCTGCATTTCCCACAATGGCCAAAAATTATCCAGAGAATTCTGATCCAGAGAATGACCGTAGGCCCAGCTGGCTAACAGTGATGTCATCATGTTGTGGATTTATTGTCCTTAAAGCTTAGATTTGACTCATTACTTTTTGTGATGAAATGTCCCATCATTGTCATCATCACACACTGAACAACACAAGAGGAAATCAATTTCTATCTGTAGTTGCCACAGACAACCTTTATCTGCTCTGCTAAGAGTGATGTTTGTTCTTTTCTCATACAGTCACGACTTCACTGATTCCTATTACTGTGTAAGGCTCCTTCATCACACTCTGAAACAAACCTAAAAATCTAAGCGTGTTTATGTGTGGACAGAGAGGGAAAGTGCCAAATCTGTTGTTATATGCCAGGGATTTCTGGGCATTTTGTTGAGTAAGGATTATGCTACCATAAAGCAATACTGTTCTTATTTATAAAGATTTGTAAGAGTATTTAATTATAATGCTCCTTATGTTTTATATTGTTTATTTTTCTTGTCAAAGTTATTAAGGGTCCAAACAAACAAAATGGACTCAGTAACACTGTTGCTTCTCTTCTGGTAATTCCAGCTACCTTAAAACGAAATAAGCACGCATTAAAAAGAACATAAAAAAGTTTTTTCTCTTTCTCCTGGACAATTACCTCTCTATAGACACATGGTTTTCTCACAGCACCAATGATAAACTGTAGGGGGGATACAGTAATATTTTATGTGAGCTAACATTAAATGTATAGATTTATTCTCCTGGTCTCTGACACAAGACTAGTAATTAGTATTAGTATTAGTAAGCACCACAGTGAAACCTGTGTAGTAATTTAGGGTAGTAAAGGAGAACATCCACAATGGTAAAAGCTGATTTACAAGGTTGACCATATTTTAGTTTTCTGAGAAGAAGACACTGGGGACACATGGCCAGGGGCATTAAGTAGTCCTAATTTGTAGGACTATGAGAGGAAGTAAAATACCTCTAAAATAATAAATAAACAGCCTTAATAGCAAATATGGCCAAATAATCTCTAATGAGCTTTAGAGGTACAAATTAATAAAAAACATTTAAATTTTATTTACCAAGTTTATATCACATTTTACACAACACTTTTATGCTAATATAAAAAAAAAACATATTAAAAAAATACATTTATAAAGCAGCTTCCGTAAGAAATAAATAAGTGGTGGCTCAGGGGTTAGACTGTTCACTGTGTGTGTTTGTTCCCTAGTGTGTATATGTGTGTTTACTGCTGGTACTCTTTGAGACTATAGCAGTGTGGCTCCTATCACGACCCCCAGTACTATCCCTTTTCCGTGTGCTTCTACTATTTTGTGTGCTTGTTTTGTTTTCTTTTGTGTCGGCAGTGTGCAGTCCCATGGTTGGTCACCAGAGGAGTACTCTCCACCAAGAAAAAAGCCAGAGAAAGTGCAACCCAGGAGAGAGATGCTCAAGCCTCCATAGTTTTTTTTGATAACCAGGAAGAACATCTTGTCCAGACAAACCTGGCATGTACACTTCAACTATGTCAGCTTGTTAGTTTCACTACACTTTTCTTACTGGGATTTGGGATAGTTTTATGTTGTTTATTGTTCCTCAGGTTTAGTTAGATGTGTTCATTGTGTTCATTCTCTATAATTGGCATATGCTTAACCCCAAAGCAGTATTTCTCCAGAGTTACTTAAAAACTGTAGTTCATGCCATAATGCAGTGTCCAGTTTTTGGTCTGGGGAAAGACCAATCAGAGGGTTCAACAAGAAAACAGATTTCAGCTTAATTGTGGAAAGAAAACAGAGATCATAATCCTTAACTGGGAACACCCCTTTATTATCACACATGAACATAAATGAAATCATTTTCATCAGAAAATTAGTATTTATCATCATTCTTTATTTAGGCTGGGGTTTACATTGAGTCACAACATAGCCTAGAGCCACAGGAATAACCACAACACATAAAATGACAAATTAAGACCCCAAAGTGGAGATAAAAAAGATAATAATACTAATAAAAATAATAATAACAATAATACAGAATACAAAAATAAATAAATAAAAATGAACAAGAAATAGTATGTTCTACTGAAACAGTTACAAACAGAACTAAAATAATTTGAAAGAACAATTTTGTAAAGCCTAGGAGGCTAAATTCATAGAGATATGTGCATAGTATGTAAACACCTGATTTTCAGACCAATCTCAATCTGGCCCTGCTCAAAAAATACTGATTATTCATCTCCCTGCCTCGCCACATTTCCGTTCCATTTCCATTTTTGTTGTCTGCTATTTTCTCCTTCTTTGTTCAAGCCCGCATTTCTCATCTCTCACCTTCCTCAAGTTTTTTCCTTTTCCCATTGTCTTCCTCAGCATCTGTCCATAGCCTATTTCCTCATCTCATATCACATGTACTCTGTGACTGCTCTAAAGGTGTATACTCTCTGGATCACGCAGTCGACTGTGGAAGTGCACTCCATTCTCGAACTCTCATAAGTGACCTGTCAATTTTTAAGAGTCACATCTAACATAGCACTCATACAATTACAGGAGCAGCATCATACTCTCTCTATCACTGATGCTTCTCAAAGTCAGGTCTGAAACTATGTTCTACGCTTCCATCAGTTTTGATGGTTGAAATTACTGTGCATGAACAGTTTGGATGGACCATGATGTCCATTTAGCTCTTTACATTGTCCTTTATTTTTTATATTCCCTTCCATGCCCATGCTTTATAGATTCCTTTGATGTTATCAGTTCAGCATGGCCCCGCCCACAAAAAAAGACAATAATTGTTATATAGAAACACTTTAGTAAATTTTACCCAAATGGGTTCTTTACAAATAGCTCCACATCTACAAACTCTGTCCATCCATTAATTTTCTTACCTGCTTCTTTCTGGTCAGTACTGCGGTGTGTCCTCAAGTTAAGCTAAGGCGCATGGCAGGAATACCCCCTAGGCAGGGTACCACACACCACTATTCACTCACACAATTTAGCATGGCCAGTTCATGCACCATGCACATTTTTGAGAGGCAGGTAGAAAATGGAGCACACAGAGTAAATAAATAAATAAATTAATAAATGAATGAATTAATGAATAAATGAGTCCTTGATTCAACCTAAAACGCTGCAAAAGAGACAAGAAAAAAGAGGCAAGCCTAGTTTTGCCAGCCCACCATTGGCTAAATAGAGTTGTCAATGGCATTTCAGTAATGGTGAGTTTATGCTCTTTATTTTGAAAAAGTGATGTGGTATGGTAAGGTAAGGATGCTAAATGAGGCTGGCACAGTAGCGATGCTAATGTTGCGTTAGGGAGGTGGTGGTCAGGGCGCCACAGTACCACCACAGTACCTGGCAAGGCCAGTGGCCAGCACACATAATGGTAGTAATGCTGGGCGAGGACCATGCTATAGCTACAGACTTAATGACACATACATTAATGCTGTAGGGTGTCTTCTCACCACCTCCCTATGAAATAATGTTTCAAGCAAGGAGACACAATTCCAGCCAAGATTACAGCTTCATTCAGCAGCAAAACTTGTTAGTTTTGTGGCAAAATGTAGTCCTCAGACCTTCAGTACAAATGAACATAAAAGATACATAGAAAGGGGACTCAAAAAACATGCAAGTTGTCATTAAGCAAAATATCGAACAAAGAAGCTGCTGGTGTTCTCAGAACAGTGTGCTGACCAATCCACCTGAGTCAGTTCATGTGTTTGGGACTGCTTGAATCTTAAAAAGGGGTGTTCGTGGAGACCCGGACACTGGTCTACAGTCAGTCGTGGAAGCATATTTACCTCCTGGAGAAGTATTCACCTTCTGGAGGAGTGGGATGAAATCCTAGCAGTGTATGAAGCACAAGAGGAGGAGGAGGAGGAGGATGATTTTTTTTTTTTTACCAGTAGTTGTATTTCCTTGAGCCTGTATGTAGAGTCAGGAGCAGAGTTGATGGCTGGTGTTTTTTCTCAATTTAGGATGGGGGTTGTTTGAAGGGGGAGGGAAAACAAGACAAGTACTTTCAGAAACACAAATCGTCAAGAACATGAACTAACAAGGTAAAAAACTACAAAGGTTGACTTCCAGTCATGTCTAGGCTACACTTTTGAAAAGAAATGATCCTCGGTGCTTGAACATACAGATTTAGAAGAATCTTCACACACACACACACACACACACACACACACACACACACACACACACACACACAAGTCAAGTCAAGTCAAGTCAAGTCAAGTCAAGTCAAGTCAAGTCAGTTCCTTGGGAGGAACCAAGACTTACAAGGGGGGCCCATCTATCCTCCTCTGGCCAGACTACTTAAACATTAATGATAAAAATTACTAAACCAGATACAACAGAAAGTTAATAGTGGTGATAATAATAGTGGCAGACAGACACGAGTCCATCTAGGTTTCAACACGGCCAAACGCCATGGGTGGTGGCGGGTGGGGGGGCCCGCTGGCCGGACTGGTGGGTGGCAGCTAGTTTGTAGCAGGTAGAGGGGACCTCAGCGGGCAGTCTTCTAGCAGGTCGGGCTGGGTGGCCATTTACTCGGAGAAGGTAAAAAGAGAAAGAGAAAGTTAGTTCTGAGAGGAATTTTATGGAGGGCAGAGAATGTTGAGCATCCGCATCAGAGTGTGTCTGACGACTCCGGCAGGTCTGATTATAACAGCCTAATTAAAAGGAGAGAGCCAGAAGGTAGCACAGACAAGGGTGCACCCTGAAAACACCAGCATCTATCTGCTCCACCATCAACAAACCTAAGTGATCGCGTGTAGGCAGCGAGACGACAGCTCCAGTATCTCAGTGTACTACAATTCCCTGGGTCCGTGAACCCCTGGACCTTCAACCTTTATCTAAGAAACATTAATTACCAAAAGCTAAACTAAACATGAGTTTTCAGCTTAGATTTAAAGATTGAGACTGTGTCTGATCTGTGTCTGATTATCTGGAAGGTTATTCCAGAGTTAGGGGGCTTTATAAGAAAAGGCTCTTCCCCCTGCTGAGGTTTTCTGAATTTTGGGAACGAGTAAGAATCCAGCACCCTGAGATCTAAGTAGTCTTGATGGTTCGTAGTATACAATAAGATCCCGCAGGTACTCAGGAGCGAGGCCATGTAGGGCCTTATATGTTCATAGAAGAATTTTGTATTCGATACAGAATTTAACTGGGAGCCAATGCATTGCTGATAGAACTGGACTGATATGGTCAAATTTTCTAGTTTTAGTAAGGACCCTGGCTGCAGCATTTTGCACCAGCTAAAGTTTATGTAAGGACCCTGGACACACACACACACACACACACACACACACACACACACACACACACACACACACACACACATACACACATCTTATTTAAAGTACTATCAACTGAATGGGTTTTTAGGGAACCACAGCATGGTTTGTCTATGGCATTTTATCTTCAAAGGGCCGGCATTACTACAAGTTTTCACCCAACCAACTTGACGTTCACCTCATATGACAAAAAACAAAGACCAGCCGATTTAACAAGTAAAATCAGGTGTGCTCTGCATTGATTGGAATGAAAACCTGCACTGTCCACACCAGCCTTTCATTTTGAAGAGTTTAATATAACTGGCCTCTAGATACTGCTGCTGTTCCATTTTCTTTACTCAACTGATTTCTTCACTGTGGAAACTAAAACTCTTCTCAGCCTTATATGTTCTAAAGCTCACATCAAATCAGGCTTCATAGCCCCACATGGTACTGTTACACGTGACTGTTAGCTACCAGGCTACCTGTCTTTGAACAGGAACCTTGTTTTCTGAAGTCTGAAGACAACCACTGGGGAGTTAGAGCATACAAAACAAGACAGCATACCTCCTCTTTGGAAATGTGGAAATGACAAAAGGTTTAGAGGTCTATAACAGCATCTTCCCGATGAAGACCCAAGTCAATTCTAACGGTATGAATTAAAATTTTAGTATGAATACTGAGAGTTTCTGTAACAGGTCAGTCTTCCAAATGCGCCATTTTATGTTACACCATTTAATCTGATAGTTGTCCCTTGTCCCTTTAATCATGAAGAGACATGATTTTATTGATTTTATGTTCTTCCCATAAAGTTGTAATTTTTGAGAAATTAGGTTTTTGCATGACAGTGATTATCACTACATTTCCCTACTCTTCATATTAGCTCCTGACTAAAAATCTTAAAAATGGCAGCAGTGTCTGTTTTTTTAGTGAGAAAATTCTCTGGAGATTTCTGGAATTGCTCCACCCTGTGATGTCATTGAAAAGATTAACAGAGAACATTCTTTGAACTAGTTATGGAAGTACAACTGTCCAAAGTTGTTGCAAAGCCAAAAAAGTGTTATTACAAATCCTCTTACTCTTATTTTTCATTCTGAATTTCCAACCTTCAGAAAGTGAGAATGTGTGTAGTATTTAATCATGTAGGCTGTTCTGGTTTTAAGTGCTGAAAAGGCTAAACTCATGAAGACAGTGTATTTTGCATTATAATATACTGTTAGAAGTAAATAAATTATTATTAAGCTGTACAGGAACGTCTTTAGGTGCTTTGAGGAGCCATCAAGGAACCTTTTCCTTCTAAAAACCTTTTCTTCAATGTTCCTCGCAGTTTCAAATTAAAGAACCTCCAGAGGTTCCTTAAGGATCTTGTACTTTGTACAGTGTTGTTCATTATTATTACCTATTATGTGTGACACAACTATCCATTGCAACCAGTTAATATATATGAATGTTGTCTATATCGTTAATATTTTATGTTGCCTTTAAGGCAAACTCAAGCCATTATAAACTCAAGTGTATTATATCTAATGAATGTTGGGACTAAGATGAAGATTTTGTATTCTGGTTGTTCTCTATTTTCAGTAAATTTTACATTCATCATTACAGAGTCTGGAAGCAATGTAAAACTCAGTACCCAAGAGTGGACCATTTTTCATCATTAGTGACAGCAGTTTGCAGAAATAGTTGACTAGACACCCAGAGTGAAAGGAAGTGAAGTTCAGCTCCATGAGTCATTTAATTGTGAAAAATAGCAGCAGTGTCCTCAAGGGTTTTGAGTTTGTTAGCCCAATTTTCAGATGTAAGACATGTTTTTGACAGCAGGAAGGAAATGCTCAATAATAAAGAGGAGAAGAAAAGAAAGGTGATTGATCTTGTAAAAATTGATCTTAGACAGGATTCAGCAGACACTGCAGACTGATTAGTTCCCTGGAAACAAGACAGGGTTGCACAGCTTGGTGGCCATTAGATTTTAACATTGTGTTTCATTATGTTGTCTGCATCTTGCCCATGATAGGAACTCCAGGTATGAGCTATTTTTTTTCTATGAGCGAAATAAATCAGGTTTTTAAAAACATCAGCTAACATCTGACTTGTCTGGATTACAAACTAATACTCCAACTAAGTGTTGGCACCACTGATTTTTTCCCAGAAAGGATTTCTTCCATAAAATTATTGCAATTACATATGTTTTATTATACGCATGTTTATTTTGTTTGTGTGTATTGGAACAACACAAAAAACTGAGAATATGATAATATAAAATTTCATATTTATATAAATTTACACAAAACTGTGCAGGACAAAATTATTGGCACCCTCAACTTTTGGAAAAAATATCTAAAATCAATTGCTTCCTACAACCATCAAAAAGCTTCTTACACCTCTCAGCTGAAATTTTGGACCACTCTTTTTTTTTAAACTGCTCTTATATTTGAAGGGTGCCTTCTCCCAACAGCAATTTAAAATCTCCACAGGTGGTGGAATTTAGATCTGGGCTCATTCCTGGCTACTTCAGAACTCTCCAGCACTTGTTTCCATTTCTGGGTGCTTATTGAATTATTGTTGGTGTGTTGATCATTGTCCTGCTGGAAGGATGACCTAGGATGCAAACCCAGCTTTCTGACACTGGGCCCTACATTGCAACCCAAAGTCCTTAGGTAAACTTCAGATTTCATTAGGCCTTGTACACGGTCAAGACAGACAGTGCCAGAGGCAGTAAAACAACCTCAAAACATCTTTGAACCTCCACCATATTTGACTGTTGGTAATGTGTTCTTTTCTTTGTAGGCCTCATTCCATTTTCGTTAAACAGTAGACTGATGTGCTTTACTAAAAAGTTCTGGATTTCATTGGTCTACAAGACATTTTCCCAATAGGAGTTTGGTTTACTCATGTACAGTTTGGCAAACTGCTGTCTAGCTTTTTTATGTCTCTGTGTCAGCAGTGGTGTCCTGTGGGTCTCCTGCCATAGCGTTTTATTTCAAATGTCGACGGATAGTCAACACTGATGCACCCTGAGCCTGCAGGACAGCTTGATTTTCTTTGGAACTTAATTGGGGCTGCTTATACACCCCATCCGGACTGTCCTGCATTGCAAAATCTTTCAGCAGTTTTTCTGTTCCGTCCTTGATCAGGGTAGTTTTGCTACTGTGCCAGCCGTTGCAAACTTGTGCACTGTGGACAAAGGAACATCAAGATCTCTGCAGATGGACGTGCAGCCTTGAGATTTGTAACCACAATTTTGGTTCTCAAGTCCTCAGATAGTTCTCTTCACCTCTTTCTGTTCTCCATGCTCAGTGTGGCATACACAGGCACACAATGCCAAGATTGAGTCTTTACATTTCTCATTTTAATGTGGTTTCAGATGTCATTGTTATATTGCCCACTCCTGTTACTTGCCACAGGTATGTTTAAATGAACATCACATGCTTGAAACAAAGTAATTTTTTTGTATTGTTCCAATACAAACAACAGAAATAAACATGTGTATAAATGAACATGTGCAATTGCAATCATCTTCTGGAAGAAATGCTTCATTTTCTGGGAAATATCAGGGGTGCCAACACTTTCGGCCATGACTGTATATGTGGGATATTTGTGTGAGGCTCCAGTTTTATGATGTCAGCTCAGTGCAAAGCAGTGTGAATGCCTAAACCAAGCCCAGTTTATTAACTCCAGTTACTCCATATATGTTTGTGTTTGGTAACATGAACTTGCACATGTGTTGAAATGGTGATAACCAACATGAACTGGAATGTTAAAGGATGTTGAAGGATGTTAAAGTACCTTTAAACAAATGTGATTAGTTTATCTTTGTGATGTGTGGTCCTACAAAAGTTGCTCAAGATCCAAACTGTACTAGAAAGTGCTTCTAAGGTTTGATTATCTGAATAATTCTGAAAGAGAAAGATATCTGTCATATACTATTGTAAAAATGGGAAAAAACTGAAGACATTCTTCACCATAGAATCCAAATAGCTCAGCGGTCTAATGTGCAACCACTATGGCCCGGGGGTCATGAGTTAGAATCCCTAGCCATGCGGCTGTGGCATCAGCAGCCGGAGTCAGAGAGAGCACATTTGGCCGTGCTCTGTCATGGCTTTGTCCCCTTCAATACTCTTCACTGATGTTGGCTGGCACAGGCACAGGCACTTTCCTCTGTGGCAGTTTAAAAAGAGGCAATGGCTGGCTCTGCATGTATTAGAGGAGGCATGTGTTAAGTCCCTACTCTCCTAGTGTCACATGCACTGCTAGTGTTAGGGGAAGTAACAAATGGGTGGGTTAATTGGCAGTATCAAAATTGGGAGGAAAAAAATTATTTATACAATTATTAAAAAAATAAGTGTGTTTCTTATTTACAATAACAGCGATTCAAAAACATCAACTGAAAGGGTCTTTAGGGAAAGCTCATTCCTTAATGGCATTGCACCAGAAAACCTTGTTTGGTACCTTTACCTTTAAGTGTGTACTGTCTAGTTCACACTGGAGGAAAATTAATAGTCCAATAGCTCTTTCGCTGCAAGCCTCTAAGAATTGTAATTGCAAAAATGGAACATGCTTGGAGAAAGCCTCCCTCCTGCCCTGTTCTTTCCCTGCATACACCTAAAGAGATTTTAAAAACACCCATTACTGCATGTGAAAGCAGGTAGCTCATCGATTTTACTGAAGCGAATACACTGGCAGTCAGAAAGAATTGACATTCTGAGATAACAATTAAAAAGAAAAGGAAAAAAGAAAAGAAAGTATATTTTACTGTTACGTAATGTTTTCTGTGGAATAACTGCTTTCCACACATCCTTGCTGTCCATGCTTATCTGGGTTCGATCTTTCTTCTCCACACACTTTCCAACAAAGTTTCCAATTATCTCACATAAACGCCCTCACTGCTCAGCTGTAGATTTAGTGTATTTCAAAAGGTGCATTTTACTTTTAAAGGTTTTCCAGTTTGCCATTGACTGTTAACATCTCATAGTTAACCCATTATTGTTGTAGGTAATGAAAAATAGGTAGGTTGGAAATAACAATGTCCACTGACAAAACTGTGATGTGTGATGTGTTATTGTTCATCTGTGTTTTTCAATATTTGTCCAGCCTCACAGCACTGTGCAATGTACTGTAACATTCTGGTATCAATTAGCTAGTAAGTTGCTTAGCAAAAAAAGCAATAAATAAATAAATAAATAAATAAAATGGATAAAACAGACTTGTCATGTTTTCCAATTAGGACAAATGTTCTAAACAAAAACAAACTCATAATTCTTTCTATTCATAGACATAGCAAATTTCATCACTCCCCCAAATTTTTTAATAACTCACTGTCACTGTCTTTCAGAGTGGTTTGCACTCTGCCTATTTGTTTTGCACTCTGCCTATTTGCACTATGTCTATTTGCACACTGTACAGATGTTCTTTTCCGTAAATATCAGCTCTTTACTTTCTGTAAATATCAGCTCTTTATTACCTTTAGTACTTTTTACTTTTTTAATTTATCCCCTACCCTATTTATTGTTTAGTGTCATTTTCCTTTAGTTTAAGACTGTGTTCTGTGTTTTTTGTTACTTGTCATATGTGTTGCTCTCACCAAGACAAATTCCTTGTATGTGTAACATACTTGGTGAAATAAAGAGATTCTGATTCTGATTCTGGTGTAACTAGTTTTGTTTACTCCTCCATCATCTTCCTGCAACAGCCCAAGGTACCACATCGTAGTGGGTCACAGAAATGAAAGGAAACATGTCGGCAGCCAGGGGAGCATCTAAAAGGCTAAACACCAATACTAGGCTGACTAGAATGGGGAGAAAGCCCATCCCAGGTACAATCTTTTCATCTAGCTAATCTTGTACCACATCAAGAGGACCCAGAGAGGACAGCAACAATCTCCAGTAGGCTCAGGAATAATTGCAAAAAGAGTTCTTCTTACAGGCTAGGATAAGCTACACTATGCTGTGCCACTATTTTTCTAAGACAAAATAACAGAGTTTTTCAAAAAGGCTTGTAAAACATGCATCTGAGCATTTGTCATCTCAACCAAAGCGATACACCTACTATTTATACAACAAGGAAGTTAAAGACGTCGTCTGGTTCCTATCACCACCACCATCATGAGTTTCTCTAGAACAGAACATTTCACATCAAACAACATTGACTTTGTTCACTTCCTAATGATTTAATTCGGCAGAAATGTTGAATAATGTTCAGAATCCAGGTGCTATTTAATATCAGTGTGATATTTAATCGGGTTTCGTATGATCGGCTCCTGAGAAACATATCGATTTCTCACTTTGATCTAAATATCACTTCTATAGCATGAAAAAATGAACTATTTATAACTACTGGAGTCAGGTCTTCACAGAATAATATATATATGAGGAAATAAAAGTAATTGTTTTTGTTTATTTTATGACTCGTCTGTCACAGAAATCTGTAGTGTCTTATCAGTGCAGATGGAGGCTTCATGATTTTCTTATTTGCCTCTGAAAGTTCTCACAGTTAATTACTTATGTTAATCTTATTTGCTCCTAAGAGAGGCTGTGGAGAAAGAATTCAAGGAGTCAGTGATCCCTCATCTCCAGAGATAATGCCTATAGTGGGGTAGGTTCAGCCTCACTCACTCTCTCTTTATCTCTCTCTCTCTCTCTCTCTCTCTCACTCTCTCTCTCTCTCTCTCTCTCGCAAAATGACAGAGCTAAATACACACACATACAACCTATATGGACATTTCAATTTGAACAGGTTTGCGGTTTAAAAACACATCATTAATCTGATGTAGACTTTTTGTTAGGACATTTCTCAAGAATAAATTTAAGAAAAGTCTTAGGAAAATATTGTTGAATAAGGTCCAATGTTATTCCCTACAGAGACATGAAAAACAAAAACCTTAAACGTTCTTGTTCTTTCCTTATTGTCTTCTCATTTATCTCTGGATCACATTTACAATTACATTTATGGCATTTAGTAGACGCTCCTATCCAGAACAACTCATTGTTTAATCAGAAAGTATCCTTAACTAGTTTGTATTGGCTATGATCCAAAAGATACTTTAAACACTACTAAATACAAATATCAGTATGGAGACGGTAATAATCAACACTACACTTCGCCCAAGTACTTTTGGAAGAGATGACTCTGAAGTCAGCTTTTGAAGACAGCGAGCAACTGCCATTCGGACACCCAGGGGAAGTTCATTCCACCACTTCGGTGCCAGGACAGAAACAAATTGTTGTTCTAAGTGGATCTTAAAGGATAGTGGGTCAGGCTGAGCCATACTTGAAGGTCGAAGGGCTCTTGGTACTGAACGGCTTTTGACCATTGCTATCAAGTATGGAGAGGCTGGTCCATTCTTGGCTTTGTAGGCTAGCGTCAGGGTTTTCAATCTAATGCAGGAAGCAGCTACAGAAAGCCAGTGAAGAGAACGCAGCAGTGGAGTGACATTGTTGAACTTAGAAACGTTGAAGACGACTCGTGCCACTGCATTCTGGATTAGTTGCAGGGGCCTGATGGTGCACAAAGGAAGACCAGCCAGAAGAGAGTTGCAGTAGTCAAGTTTTGAAGTGACACAAACTGAACAAGTACCTGGGTGGTCTCTCTAGATAGGAAGGGTTAAATTCTCCGGATGTTCTAAAGGAGAAATCTGCATGACAGAGTTATGTTTGCAACTTGACTTGAGAATGATAACTGATCATCCATGACTACACCAAGGCTTCAAGCTTCTGTAGAAGGAGTGACCAGTGAGTTCTCAAAGAAAATGGCAGGATCATTGTGAAGTTCCCAGAATGTACAGCAGCTCAGTCTTGCTGGGTTTGAGTTTGAGGCGATGAGCTGCCATCCAAGACGAGACATCAGCGAGACATGCTGAGATGCGGGTAGAAATCTGTGTGTCAGAAAGTGGGAAAAAAGGATGAGTTCACAAGATAAATTTAAATGTTTATTAAAAACGTTATGTTTAAACACATTAGTCACAGAAATGAGATGTTGGTTAAAAAAAATAAATGATTTTGACACCATCACAGAAAATACCAAGGGCATATGAAAAAAAGGAAAAAATAGAAGAGGAAAGCAGCGTACACAGCAGAATCACACTGTGTGCAGGTGCAGACAATCATAGTTGAGGCCCAGCCTGGTGTCTTGTCATTACATCAGTAATACCCGAGAGACACAAGCTGTTTCTCCAATCTGATGTTATGAAAAATCAACATGCAGTTCAACTATCCGAGTGGTTTCATGGGTGTGTTTGATTTCATTGAATTGTAAAGTGGTGCTGTAGGCCGTATAAAATGTGCCCAGTAAATAAAGCAAGGTTTGTTCAGACAACAAACACATGATGACAACGGCCCCATAAGGTGTGTTATTGATTTTTATGGTATGTGTTTCAAGGTCCAATCTGGATTTGCTGCAACAGTGCACTGGAAGTACACAAACAGAGTACATCTCAGAGTGTGAATGTTTTGACCCACCCTCTGTTGATTCGAGTGGGGAAAAGAACTCGAGAGCTATACGTTCATGAATACACAAGGGGACAACAAGCACACAGCTACTGTTTAGCAGTGTGGCTGCAATTTCTCTGGTGAACAGACATGAAAGATATCTGCTGAAGATATAGCAGAGTGAGTCTGGGAAGCTATCCTACACAGTTTAAAGAACACAGTAAAAACAGTTATACATTCGTGGAAGTTTTGCTGTGTGTCCACTGTGCATGTTAAAAGCTCTGTACACTGTAATGTACACTGTTTATGTGTGCATAAGCCAGAAAGCCAGGTCCTAGGCCCTGTTCACACTTGGCATTGTGTGATTTGATCACTTGGCATTTTAATTGCATCTGCTGTGACCGCTTGTGATTAAATTTTTCACATTATTTCCACTGGAGAAGGGGCATGGCCTACATTAATATTTAATTAATCGAGATGACCTGTATGACAGATCATTGGTGAATCCAACAGTCAGTCCAACAGTTTGTAGATGACTTCCTGAGCAGAAATACAAAGGCTAAACTGCAAGATATAACCCACTAATTATATCAATTAATTAATATATTAATTAATAATTTAATTATTAATAAATTATATTTAATATTATAATCTACATGGGCAGAAAATAGAATGGCCAGGTTTCAGTGTGCTAAAAAGTACCTAAAAGAGCCTGCAAAATGGTCCTGTGGACAGATGCGACCATGATTAACCTGTGTTAGCACAAGAGCAAGAGAAAAATGTGAAAGTGAAAAAAAACAGAGATCCAATGCTAACTGCATAATCAGTGAATCGAGAAGCTCCTAGTTTCATTTGCGCACCAAACACAGGTATAGCCTTTATTCATTAGTCAGTTTGTTATTGTAGTGTGCTCGGCTACCTCGTGTGGACGATGTGGTCTCACGGTTATTACGTACTTTCCGACAGGCAGGGACGCAGTTAACAGTACAAGAATAATGTGGTCATATGATTGGAATATACATATGTCTGACTACCTCAGAATGTGGTTTGAATTATTCTTGAGATGCATTTTACCCTGTTCACTCCTGTACTTTGTGCTGGCAAATTCTGATCAGATGCGACCAGGATGCATGTCATATCACAATAATCTCAGTTTGATTATTTTTTTAATACTCAAGATTCATTACAATGTTTTAAAAAACAAACAGAGTTCTCAAAAATAAAGGTGCTTCAAACATTTCTTTGAGTAATGTTTGAGAGTAGAGATGTGAGAGTGTGTCAATTTTAAATGTATAAAGCACCTTTCCAAAAGGAAAAGAATGATTCCCTAAGTTAGGATCTTCTCTTAGTCTCATTTATTTCTCCTAGACATGGTTTAGTAATGTCCTCCTGTTTCTGAAATTCAGCTCCTTAGAAACAACTCTTGGGGTTTCTTACTTTGATGAAAATAATGTCTTACAGATGGCTTAATTTCTTTTTGGTCAGACTTATCTCAGTCTCAGCTGAATAAGATTCATATAAGAAAAGTGTATAAGATTCATCTATGACAGAGATCTTTTAGCAGTCTATCAGAGCTGAAGAAAATGTCATGCTTTTCTCATTTGTGTCCAAAACCCCTCACAGTAAAGTGCTGATGTTGATCTTCTCTTTTCTCCTAAGGGGAGTTTAGGAGTCCAGAAACCAGTAAATCAATATTGAGGTCTGCTTCTTTCTCCTCACAGACAAAGATGAAGAAAGACATTTTCCATATGGGTTCAGATTAAAAGAATTTTCTTGTATTTGGTCAGTGTTTAAGTACTGATGATACTGTATCTGCCTGAACTGGATGCTGTGCTGAAAAATTAACTTATGTACTGCCATCAGCAGTTACACCATTAATTAAGGGCAGTAAGCCAGTACCTGTGGCAGCCATACCGGCCCAGAACAACCAAACACCTCCACCACCATGTTTCACTGATTATGCAGTTAGCATTGGATCATGGTCGCATCTGTCCACAGGACCATTTTGCAGGCTCTTTTAGGTACTTTTTAGCACACTGAAACCTGGCCATTCTATTTTCTGCCCATTTAGATGATAATATTAAATATAATTTATTAATAATTAAATAATGAATTAATATAACCAAATTACTGGGTTATATCTTGCAGTGCAACCTCTGTATTTCTGCTCAGGAAGTCATCTACAAACTGTTGGACTGACTGTTGGATTCACCAATGATCTGTCATACAGGTGTATGGACATCTTCAAAAATTACAGTGAGAATGTTTATGAGCTTTGGAGGTCTCCCTTGACACTACCAGTCCCTTTGTGGTTCCCAAGCTCACAAGCTCTCTTATTACAGTTAAAGCAACTTGTTTTGTTAGGCCCAAAGTTTGACCACTTTCTCTTACTTCTTTCTCAGCCTTTTGATGATTACTTGACTTTAATTAGAGCAACTCTAGTCCTCATGTTGACAAAGAGCACTAAAGTACTAATGAAGCAATTATGACCTGCAATAATGAAGGAATTAGGCTTCCCATCTAGGTGCAAAGTGTTCTGCCTAACATTTAATAAAAACAGTGAGCAAGATTACAACAACTTAAAAATAAAAACAGACCATCTGCCTGGTTACAGAATGAATTTCCATATCACTCAGTGTTGAGGTGAACGTTTGGCTACAACCACATCCTATTACTGTTGTTTACTGATTTGTTAGTGTGTCTGGAGGACAGAATCCCTGGAGAACAGCTACATGCAAAACCACAACGGCAGCAGTGTTGCAAACATGAAAATAATAACCTGCTGTGAGTGACATTCCATCTCTTTGGGTCTCTGTGGACTCCACACAAAGGGCCACTTTCTTGTTTGGAGTAATAAAGTACCCTGCTTTTTTGTTGAGGTGGAATCGATAACGTGCAGGTTATCTAAAAATGTGATGTGATTCAGAATGGTTAGTGATTGCTTGCTGTTGGGGGGAGGGTTGTGTTGAGGGCATGAGGTACGGGGTGGTATGATTTGAGGGAAAATATGCTACGTGACTAATCTCCCATTCTGTTGTTCTATAATTCAAATCTTGCTTCAGCGACCCTTTTATCTTTTGACTCTTTAAAATGTCTACCTAGAGACAATGGGGCTTTGGAGATTAGGTATGACGTTTCTGTACAAACCTCAGGAATGCTTGGTGAAACTCGTAATGATTTTTTACATTATTATGTATTACTGTGTATTAGGTATTAGGAACCTTGCATTTCTGTGGTTTTCTTAACCTCCCTCCACAGACCCACAAGAGACCACAATTTCTGACATTTAATCTACTTTCCTCTATTAGTAGAGCTCACTCATCTGGTTGTATTTCCTTGACATGTATTGAATGTGATCTAACAAAGCTGAAAATTCATAGATTTTTATTCTGTTAGTGTCATCATCAATTCAATGCTTTTGTGCTGTCATTTAAAAACCAACTCCTTTTAATATATCCGCCTATTCAGGTTAAAGCAGTTCATTCCCCATATTCCACATTTTATTATTAACCAGTGAGTTTCAGCTTAAAGGCCTTAATCAGGGTTATACAAAAATAACCCTCATACTTTTATAAGTTATGGATTCAACTAACAGGGGTTTAGACAATTAAAATGAACAACTTTGAGCTTCTATTTGGTTCTAACAAATATATTTTTTCAATGAAATACGGGGCTTTGAGTGACTCTGCCATTTAATGCACTACCACTATGGTCCGGGGGTAACAGGTTTGAAACCTGAGCCATGCCACTTTGCCATCAGCGACAGAGTCAGGTGGCTGTGCTTTCTTCAGGTGGGTAGAGCGCCCTCTCCCCTCATCACTCTTAAGTGATGTTGGTTGACACCTCATAGTGTCATGAGCATTGCTAGTGCTAAGGGAAGTTACAAATGGGTGAGGTTAATTAGCAGTTCCAAATTAGGAGAAAATTCAACAGATAAATAAAACAAGAAAAATATAACAATAAAAAATAATATTATGGTTAATACAATACAAGTTAATGCAGAAACAAATGATGAGCCATTACAGTTAAGCCAATCAGAACAAGGGTTCCTTACATATATAAGCCTTGTTGGAAATGTCCATATAGAAATGAATTATTATGATGACATTGTTTAGTACAACAAAGCAGTAAAGCAACATAAACACATGTGGGCTGCAGTGCATAAATAAAATGCAATAAAACTACAGGATATGACCCTTTTAAGACAAACTATTTTTAGTTTTTTCTATTTTAGTTACGTTTCTATCTCAAATGAGTGTCTAAATTATTGTGAAGGAAAGATTACTGATTTGTGAATTTTCTTACCTTCTCCTACACTTATCTTCTTTCTACACTGATAGATTGCTGACAGATATAATGAAAGACAAATGATGAAATCTTGCTGTGTACCATATTATTTATTTGTTTGTTTAGATAATCTCTGGCCCAGGATAATCGGGTAGTTTTTTTAATGCTGTTCTGCCTCTCCCGGCAATCAATGGCTTAATTTCAGTTTGGTCTTAAATCAATTTCCATCCAGATTATCCTGTAGGGGTGGCTCTCAAGGGGCCTGGGGTTGTGTTTAATCCTTGCTTCAGATTGGTTCAGTTCTCGCTCCAGTAACTGTCTGGGAGGAATTGGGTGTATTCTCCATGTGTCTATATGGATTTTCTTCCACCTTCCAAAAACACAGGTGGTGGGTAAACTGGCTATGCTAAATTGTCTATAGGTATGGGTATGCGAGGTAGACTGCAATGGACTGGTACAATGTTGAGGAGTGTTTTGGTCTTGTGCTCAATGATTATGGATTGGTTCTGGTCCCACCATGACCTTGACTAAGAGGAACAGGAAGAAGCTGATTGGATTGGATAGATTGGATGTTGAACATGCATAATCCAGTCTTAACCAATTATATAGTCAAAACAAAACAAATATGCTCAAATAAAAACTGTTAATGTAGTCAATTTAATTGACATCTCAATTGCATGCATTATTAGCTTGCTAATTTCAATAGTACTAAAATCTAAAATCATATTTGCTAATGAGAAATGCAAAACATTATATGCATCCTGCAATTGGATATTACTTTGCAAGGCCACAGTCGTGCATTGCTTGCTGTCCTAATGTATTGTAGTTCTACCTTTTCAGCTGTCTGTATTGTCTTCCATCATACCCATTACCCTTGTAAATTGACTTTTTCTTATAAAGCAGAAAAGTTCACTAATATTCCACATGTCCAATGTGTCTTTAGGATGCCCCTGGGCCTTATAATATTCGCCCACGGGGTACGAATAAAATTCAGATAACACAAATACCCAATAAGCCCCATGATTTGTCAAGATAACAAAACAAACAAAAAAAAAAAAACAGTGTCAAAATAAGTTTGAGTTTCTGTATCAAATTATCGGTTTGTTAAATCCTCTCTGAGGATTTTAAGAGAGCCTTCATTTATTTGAACACAAGTCACCCATAAACCTGGCCCAAATTGAGATTGGGGAGATGAAACCTCAAGACATGTGATTAGAAGCTCACAATGTCCTAGTCGATAAGGTCACTGCAATCAACCACACACTGAACACTATGAGCTCTTCTGCCTCTGTGCCTAGTGCGCTGCTTCAGGACCCCAGAAAATATGTGAGACTTCAGCATCACAGACAGCGGCTTTCCTGGCGAGAAATAACAACGCACATCTGGCAGCTTAACTAGCAGTCTGCCTCCTCCCTCCCGAGGTATATACAGCTTGTCTGAGACTGGAGTGAGTCAGAGAGCTCACAAGATACTCCTGCCTTAAACCTCTTGTCCTCTGCTGCTCTTGTTCTCTGCAGCATTTTTCCTTTGGTTGTGCCCTCTCTCATAGACTGAGCTTTTTGGAAATATTTTAATGCATATGATGTTTGAATTGAATGTTGGCCTTTTGTACTGGTAGTTAAATAATGCCAAATAATGTATTTACTAGGAATTTAAAGCTGTTGTTGATTACATTTAATAAGCCTATTCAGAACTCTGTTGTTTTCCCTTAGAATTAAATACTTTTATTAGGAAGTACACAGTACCAAAACACTGTAAATATTTCTACTAGGTAGTGTTGCTGAATTAGCTTTTAGCCTTGCTCCCACTTCCTTCTCCAAGTTTGACTTTCTCCTTTCAAAAATAAGCAGGTGATCTCCCTTCTGATATGGGTTTAACGCCAGTTTGTTTTTGAGAGAGTGGACACTATGGAAAAGAGATGGTAAAAGCTATGTTGGCTAGAGTTAACCATTAGCATAGCGCAGATTTACTCTTCCCCGGCTTTTGCTTTTGCTTGTTGGGTGCCAAGTTTGAGCTCCCCTAGTGGGGTCTGTGTATGTAAATATTGGTGGGGTCGAGACTGTCATGAGGTTTTGCAAATGGCCCATTTCCCAGCCCTGTCTGATGTTTATACATTCCAAGGCCCCTTGGTACCGGTACTGAATCCCTGAAGTCTCTTTTTCTACCAGACAATCCTATCTCTGCTTTAAACTGTAAAGCATTAGGTAGGCTACATTTCTCTGAATGCAGGATGTGAGGGCAAATAGCACAACTTCAATGAAGAAACCTTCAAAAACTTTTAAATGAGCTAATTAGGACTAATTCAGAGTCAGTGTGAAAATGCTTCCAGTGATGGTAGTTAAGTAATAATTAAGGTTAGGACAAATACTGGCCTTGAGCTGAACTCCAGTATTATGAGATCAGTGGATGAAGAAGTCATTTATTTCTTTATGATTTACTATGGAATCAAGTGTTTTGGTGACTAAATGTACCCATTACTTTTTATTGCACTTGAAAGTGCTGAAACTGCATTTAAGTGCATTTTAAGTGAATTAAACTTGTGAGGGAGCCTCAAATAGCCCCTGTTGCTAGCCATTAAAATTCTGTATTATGTATTCATGAAGAAGAAGATTGCAGACAATTATCACAGGTCTTGGATCAGTGCACACTTCATGGCTCCCCTCCTCAAGTTCGTTTTGCAGTTGCTAAAGCCAGCCGTTGCATCTTTCTTAATTGTTGGGCAGCATAATTAGACATTATAACACATTTAGAGGAAAGCGATTACTTCCAATTCTTATATTCTGTTATGTCAAGTAGTAGACATGTTCGCTAGTTATGCATAAAATGTACATTTTGCCATAATAACATACTAGATGCCTGAAACAATAGCCATTCTGTAATGTGATTATGTAAGGAAGTTACCTCACTGACTCGTACAAGGTTAAGTATACATGTAATTCCATCATATCAAAGAGAGCTCCAATTGAAATATCACAGCCTAAATATTCAGATATTTTCAACAAGTGGTAGAAAAAGGTTTATACAGACAGGGCTGTGAGATCTGTGGATCTCTAATTTTATTCATTAAAGCAAAGCCATTCACATCACAATTATCACTGTCAAATAACAGATACTACAGACATTACAGAATCATGCTGGATGCCACCAGTAATCACTTAAATCACAAGACAAAACTAGCCAATAGTGCCTAAGACAACAAGGACATGATAACACTTGAAAATGCCCACTCAGATTAAACAAAGACGTTCCTGCGTTGGCTTTAGGGCTCTTCTGTTCTCTGGTATTGCTGTTTCGTTGCTACTTTAGACATTTAAAACCACCTCTGGCTCCCTAATTGAGATCTCAGTGGCTCTCAGACATTAATTAACTGTGTCTCTCAGCATGTGGCACATAACTCTCTCCTCTTCTCTGCTGTCTCTGCCGCTTCCATCTCTATTGAGCAAACTCACTGACAAGACATGCAGAATAACTCAAAATCCAGCTGTGTATTTGAAAAAGCTCTGAAAAGTAAGGGCTCAAGGATAGAAGAATGTGGTCCCTATGACAAATAGCCAACTGTTGTACAACCATACCAGTGAGAGGTTCCATTAGGTTATTTTACTGTTATTTTACTGTTATTATAAACAGTATATACATTGGGACCAAATGTCCTTCTTCACACCAGCAGCACATTACACAGGATTACATAGAATGCAGAAAGATTATATGACAATATATGACAATAAATACAACACACTGACATAATACACATCATTAACTAAGCAGGACAATAAAAGGCTGTGTCAAATATACGGATTGGTGTCAGGTGTGAGGAATGCTAGAATTAAAGTGATGGTGTAAGAAAATGTTTAAAGTGTTAATGGTTAATTTAAAGGATGAATAATCCATCTTAATGTTGGTGGGTAGCAGTGCGGTTCAGTAATCTGATTAGGTTAGGGAAATCTACAAAGGCTGGTGGTGGCAGAGTACATTTTCTGGATATTTTTAAAAGGAAATTTATTGACTCATCTAAACTTTCATGTCCTTGGCAGTCATATTTGGGTTTTAATATGTCTTACTAGCATTTTAGTATTTTTTTCTTGGTCTTCTAGATATAATCTTGACTTCCATAGTTCCCCTGTACTGCCATTTCTTAATAACATTCTGAAAACGCTTATCCTCTTATGACCTTTCCCTGCTTTGTGGGCCCTGATTACTTTTGTTTCCAAAGCTCACGGTTGCGAAGTATACCTAATTTCTAAATACAAATTGTGACATGCCTTAGACCTGAGTGACTGAAAATTGAAAGTGAAAAGTCTTTTATGTTGTGAGAGACATGGTAACTGTAGGACGTCTTTACTAAAAACATATGAAGCAGTTGGACAATAGCCCAAACTGATTAGAAGCTTTTAGTGGCCTAGAGAAATGGTTATCCAGAAAAATGGTCTGGTTGGTAGTTCCTGTTCCTGGCTTTAGTATTAACTCATTTTAAGGATCAGTTTCCATCACTCAGAGCTTCTTTGTCCCGCCTAAACACCTGCTGCTTTGAGAGTTGTCTCCATATTCTTTTACCAGCTTAGCATATTTGGAGTGCATAATGAAACTTGACCACAGTTTAATCACTGATTAAACATATAATAAGGTGTTAAATCTGTATGGTTCCTACAATATATAAAGTGCAAAAGAGTCTGACAGGGGCACACACTTTTTTCACAGCCCCGTAAATACATTTTACCTTCCCACTTTGTCCTAATACTTATGGATGAGTGTCACACTATTTCACAGTGTGTCCATTTGCATAGCCAAACACAACAAAGAGTAAATGATCTCACCTTGTAGGTTTGAGAGTTATTCATCCATTCTATGATCTGTATAATTCTAAATTATTTAGACCACCTTTTATCTACTGAGTTCATATTAATTTGTGATCTGTCTTGTCTGCAATGGCAACATATGTAAGATTTCAATGTACAATGTAGACATTATCCAGCACATGTATTTATTTGGTAAGAACCATGTCACAGTGAATATTCCTTCCTATTTGATCACTTATTGAACACGTATTCTATGGTGAGTCCCTGTGAAAACGGAATGATAGTTGTTATACTGGCTACAACCAGAAGGCATTACTTCCTCAATGCATAACAAAAGTCCAAATGCGTGGAATGCAGCCCTAACACTTCTCTGGCTTCCAGCTGGCTGTGGAACTATTCTGAATCAGTATCAGGGCCTACCTCTGGCAACGACAGACATTTTTGGCAGTTTAAGGTCATGGAGAGTCACTCTAATTTTCATAATGAATAGCATACTGATTTCAAGAAAACTCATCATCAAAACCTGTCATCTTTTATCCAATACAAAACTTTTGCTGATTATTAAAGCCCATAAAAACCACAAACTCTATCCATGTTTTGTTTTGTTTTGTTTTTTTTTCAAACAAAGCTTGTGAATGACATATCTTGAAATTGACATGCTCAAACCACACATGTCCTCCAAATCATAGCTTTAGGCTTCACTGAAAAGGGATTTGTTGTCTTAACTTTGAGAAATACATGCCTTACAATTCTGAGTTCATCAAATTTCTAATAGTAACAGAACAATAATCAATGCATTACATTTTGTCGAGATATTATCTGAAGTTTTGATTTTACCTGGCTCAGTACAGGTAAAGCTGTAATGTGTAACAGGTCTGGTGGTTAGGGAGAAGGGATTATTATAGTGCAGAATATGTTGTAAATGGAACTGCTTTCATTCTATTTCTCATCCTTCACGTACTGCTAACTGCCTTTGTAAGGCACATGAATGGATTACACTTGAAAGCAGGGTTAGACCACTAAAGCGAAGGTATTCATTAGGTTAGCAATAGCTGGAACTGGACAAAGAACCTTGTGTTTAATAAAAAGGACATTATATAGTAAAGAACTGTTCATTGTGCAAGCTTGTTTTACCCAGCTAGTATGAACAGTTACCATTAATTATTTTCCCTGCATCTGTCATAAGGGGTTTCTTTTTTTTGTTCAGCCCCTATGACTAGCTGTGTCCACTTTGTGTCTGTGTGAACCTGAGTACAATCCGCAGTCTATAAACACCCTCTTGAAAGCAATTTTATCATTTGTAGTAAATGTATCTCCTTGCAGTGCATAAAGATTCATAAGCATGCATGATTACTTTTCTGATTGAACATTAATGAATATGTGAATTTCCAATCCAGTGTGCATTTTAGCTCATGAAAGGTCACAGCCTATTTCCATTGACCATGTAGCAAACCTATCAAAGCATGAACAAGTATCATTTGCATGTCTGAAAAACAGCAAACATGTTTCTCAGGTTCAGCATGTCAAACATCACTTCTGTGTTTCATCCTCTCCACGTCTCCGCAGCAGAAACAGATCCCTTGAGAATTTAGTGAAGAAATAAAGCTCACACTTAATGGAAGAATGACAATAATTACATGATCCTCCAGGGAGTTTAACAGAGGCGGTGCATTATTTGAAGGTAAACAGGGAATTACAGAAAAGGGCTCTGAATCAATCTGGCTGATTCTTGCTTTTGAATTGTCCTTCAAGCTCCTTAAGTAAATTAAAATGCAATTGATCATGCAATCTTATTTCTGCCAATTCAAGATATTAACAAGATAATATATAATATAATATATATAATAATAATATATAATACTCATGGTACTCCTAGCTAGCATGCCAACTAGCATGAACTAGTATTTATGTCTTTGACTTGCAGTTTTGTAGCTATGAGATTTTTAACCCTAAAACACATTTGTGCTGTAATATTCAAATGTAATTACAGTTTTCAGTACAAAGGTTACAATATAACTACACATCCCCCAAATAAACAATAAGAAAAGTCAATGACCCCTCCCATATAAATTCAGGATTTGAGTAAATTATTTTAATTTTAATTTAATTTTGAATAAATAATACTAGATCCTCATGAGAAGAGCTTTGGAAATGCTTTAATGCACACACACTGATGTACAATCACTACTTTTGGTTTGAACGTTTTTATTTATTCTAATATTTGTATTTTATTGAGTAAATAAATATTATGTATAAAATGTCTATCTTCACTTCTCTTTTTACATTGATTTCATTAAAAGTTAAGAAGGTATTTTTTTCTCTGTGAAGTTGCAATTTGGAAATACAAGGTTTTTGTGGACAGCGAAACTTTATATTGAACTTATTGTTTTTGATGAACATATCATTTCGCTAAAAAACGTATGTTGAAGTCTGCAGCGTTTCTATTTGTTTTGAGATAAAGAAATGCCACAAGTGTAAAAGAGAATTTTCTATTATCAAAACAAAATAGCAACTCTACCAAATTTAATTCATAATAAAATGTTCTGCTTACAAAATACCAATGTGGTATTGATTGAAAGTTTACAATCATTGAAAACATTCTACTTGTTTTTATTTTCATAATTTAAATGTGGCATTATAATTTATTAATTTTGCATAATGTACCCAAAATGTACCTAAAAAAACAACAATACATTTAAGAGCTCTTAACTCTTAACTGAAAATAAAAGTTGTCCATGAACTCAGGACATATCAGCAAAACAAGTCATTCTGGACTGAGAATCTCCAAGACAATTTTTATGCGAGTGAATGGTGATTATTTGCAGTGAGATTCCCACACAAATACAACTGACAAGCCAAACCAAAAAGAATAGAAATTACTTTTGCTGAGTTGTAAAAATGTCACTGCCCTGCTACTATTATGTACAATTTGATTTGCTTTCCCTGTTCATGAGAGGGGAAATGATTCAGACATTTTTGCTCTTGCTTATTTCCAAGAACTTTCCCCTCAAAGTGAAAGCTCCTGCTTGCACACAGCCCTTGTCCAACATCTGGAATACAGAATCAGTCTTCCAGTTCTCAGTGCTTGAAGAAACCGGCTCACAGGAAGGTTTTAATATGTTGAATAGTTCGGGAGTGTGAACCCTCGAAAGCTTAAAATGAAACAACAGCAAGAAATTGAGCACCAAATCAAAATATTAAATATTTAGGGGTTCTGAAGTCTAAAGTGTTTGCCCTATCATTAAAAGATTGTGAGTTCATTTCTCTGTTAATGTTATCCAAGAATATACATAAGAGCTTTAGTGAGTTCTACCAGGAGACTCAATTGCGACATCACCGTCAGCCAATCACCAGCCCTAATACCAACCTGTACAAAAAGACAGTTTGGCAGGATCTGTGAGAGTCCCGATGTTTCAAGACCAGGGCTGATGACAGGGCCTACGTCAAAGATCCTATCTATCAACAAAGAGTTTTAACTTAGCTGACATTGTTCCCATCTCACTTTTTGTCAAGATTAAATTTATGGTTCACTGCTCTCCAGTCTTCTGTATTCAGCTAGCTATAAATTCTATACATTTTAAGTAATGGAAGTCAACAGGAACAGTGGAGGTCAAGTTGAAGTCTGGAAGACCATGAATCCCTTTTATTTTATTGCAAATGACTCTGTAGCAGTGGTGCACTATTCTACTGTGCACTGACACCTGCAAAAATATGTCTCAATATTTTAAATATCAGCAAACCTTATTATCTTCATTGTTTTCAGAAATGCTTGGTCACTGCTGATCCATAAAATGAAAATAGAAAATTTCTCTTTACGTACTGATTTTCCAAAGGGGTGTACTGGAGCCAGGCTGTGCATTACAAAACACCACTATAAAGCTATTGCCTGAAAATGGAAAGCAATATACCCTCACCCTAGCATGGTGACTGTAGTTAGGTCAACAGCGTCTTCACCAGCCAGTTTGTGGCATTTTATATGATAATGAAAGTGCCATGAATTTCATCAGCAGCAAGATCAAACGTTCCTTGCTTCTTCAATGGGTCATACATGGATGCTGGTCATCAACTGACCATTCCACCACTGAACTAAAAATCTTACATTTTGCAATGGGGGGATGTCAATCTTTGGTGTGCTTGGTTCCAGGAATATCAGTCTCTCACCACACATTGTCTGATCAAATAAATCTGCTGGTAGTGTTTGCAGATAGTAATAACACAAGTGGGTTATCACCTAGAATGAATGGGTGGGCTAAACATCTGTAGGCTAAAAAAGAGGTGAGACGATTCAATATTATAATATCCCCTGTGTCGGGAAATGACAGTGTCGGGGGAAAAACAGCATAGAGCAGCGTAGCTGGTCAGTGGCATAAACAAGCATATCATTACAGCCATGCAAAAACCCATCTGTGACCTCCCCCCATTTTGACTTTTTAAATCTGGCATCTGTATTACATTGTATAATGGATATGATGCAAAATGACTAAATATAAATTATATTTAAATTAAATTATATATAATTATATATAAAGTTATATAAAATATATAAATTATATTTATAAATTATACATTAACAATGTCAAATCTTTCTACTTTGACTTCCATTGAATGTTAAGGTTTTTCTGTTTTCCTGAAAAATTCCTTTTTAAGATCTTGGGGTTTTTAGGTTTTGATGAACTTTTTTTTTTTTTTTGATGAAATTCACTCTAAAAACTGCTTGGTTGAAAACTGTTATTATTTGGCAACCCAGTTCTGGCTAAATAGTAGACCCAATGATTATGTTGTTTGCTTGAATAAAATATATACATCATACAGCTGTATTTTTCTGACTGTTGATAGGATTGACTTAGTTCGCTTTGCATCACTCTATTTAAAGACACTTAAGCAGTTCAAAGGTTCTTCACACTCACATGTCTCTGTTATATACATGATTCTTTATAGAACCAGAAGCATAGTTGATATCCTGCACCGGATTCTTGTTGTAGGTGTTTGCATTTGGAAAATTGCATTTGTATAATTACATTTTACAGCTTGTTTTTAAAAATACATTTATTTAGTTTTGTGTGTTTAGTTATATTACATACATATCTTATTCAAATTAAGATAAAGTGTATATACATTTAAATTTATTAAAAAGACAAAGATTACCCTTTTTTTAAGGCTGATAAGGCAAAATAGCCACTGTTGAGATGTTAGGGCCAACTGGCTAAACTGGCTGTTCCACCTTAAAAGACAGCAGTTACATTCTGGCAGCTGGTGCCCACATTTCTGGAACTACTGCTCTTTTAAAGGTGGAATAGAAAATTCCAGTAAGTGTAATTCAGAAAACACAGCACTATGCAGTTCTCCCAAGCACTGTTCTTGCCCGCTTCACCAAGTTACATAGTGCTGTTAGCAGCAAGCTCAACCTAAAATAACAACGACAGAGACACTATTCTTCCTATTACAGGTTAGAGGAGCATTACAATGATTCCTTTAATTTCAGCAACCTCGTTATGTGACATAGGCTCTCCAAAGTTGAGATGTGTTGGATTATTCAGCTGTAATCATTTGTCCTGATATTACTTTGTAATCTGTAGCAGCTCACAAAACTGAGTAAACATTAAAAGTCAGAGAGTTGGCTCCACTAACTTTACATTAAACATAGCATAAACAGAAAGAAGCACATTGTATTAGCCTGCTGTTCTATGACGCTTTTCCTCCATACTGAGGCTTTCTGAACCCTGGGAACTAACAAGAAGCCAGCACCCTATGATCTAAGTAATCATGATGGTTCATAACAGGAAATGAGGTCTCACAAGTAGTCAGGAGCAAGCCTGTGTAAGGCTTTATACACTGTGTGCAGAATTATTAGGCAAATGAGTATTTTGATTACATCATTCTTTTTATACATGTTGTCCTACTCCAAGCTCTATAGGCTTGAAAGCCAACTACCAATCAAGTAAATCAGGTGATGTGCATCTCTGTAATGAGAAGGGTTGTGGTCTAATGACATCAACACACCTATATAAGATGTGCTTAATTATTAGGCAACTTCCTTTCCTTTGGCAAAATGGGGCAGAAGAGAGATTTGACGGTCTCAAAAAAAAGTAAAAAATTGTGAGATGTGAGAGGGATGCAGCAGTCTTGAAATTGCCAAACTTTTGAAGCGTGATCAACGAACAATTAAGTGTTTCATGGCAAATAGCCAACAGGGTCGCAAGAAACGTGTTGAAAAAACAAGGCGCAAAATAACTGCCCATGAATTGAGGAAAATCAAGCGTGAAGCTGCCAAGATGCCATTTGCCACCAGTTTTGCCATATTTCAGAGCTGCAACGTTACTGGAGTATCAAAAAGCACAAGGTGTGCGATACTCAGGGACATGGCCAAGGTTGGGAAGGCTGAGAAACGACCACCTTTGAACAAGAAACATAAGATAAAATGTCAAGACTGGGCCAAGAAATATCTTAAGACTGATTTCTCTAAGGTTTTATGGACTGATGAAAAGCGAGTGACTCTTGATGGGCCAGATGGATGGGCCCGAGGCTGGATCAGTAAAGGGCAGAGAGCTCCACTCCGACTCAGACGCCAGCAAGGTGGAGGTGGGGTACTGGTAGATATATATATATATATATAGATAGATAGATAGATAGATAGACAGATAGATAGGTGGAGGTGGGGTACTGGTATACATATATATATATATATATATATATATATATATATATATATATATATATATATATATATATATATAAGATAGATAGGTAGATAGATAGATAGGCAGAAGAAAAAATGATGACATGGCCCCCTCGTTCACCTGATCTGAACCCCATAGAGAACCTGTGGTCCCTCATAAAATGTGAGATCTACAGGGAGGGAAAACAGTACACCTCTCTGAACAGTGTATGGGAGGCTGTGGTGTCTGCTGCACGCAATGTTGATCGTAAACAGATCAAGCAACTGACAGAATCTATGGATAGAAGGCTTGTGTGTCATCGTAAAGAAAGGTGGTCATATTGGTCACTGATTTGTTTTTAATTTTGTTTTTGAATGTCAGAAATGTTTATTTCTAAATGTTGTGGTGTTATATTGGTTTACCTGGTGAAAATAAACAAGTGAAATGGGTATATATTTGTTTTTTATTAAGTTGCCTAATAATTCTGCACAGTAATAGTTACCTACACAAATCTGAAAAAAAAAACCACTCACAAATGATAAGATGTTTTACTGCTGAACCAGAAATAACATTAAGTGTTAACATTAAGTCTGATAATGCATTTCTTTCAGCTTTTGGACCCAAAAGGAAAATCCTCTAGGAATCTTCAAGGAAAGTGAGGTACAAAAAATGAAGAGAAAGCAAAAGCACATGCTGTTACAGATCAGTGACAACATATTGCTCAAGGGTTGTGTGTTGCATTTGAACATCAGAGAGAGAGAGAGAGGTCATACCTGACAGATCTTAGGGGTTGGAGGGCGGTGTGGGGGATTTGCTGCCTTGCACTTCTTTACCTCTTCTGTAATATTAACCAGCTTAGCAGGGATAAAGAAGCCGAAATCCACATCCTTTCGGCAGAGTTAGAGCTGGATTTGGCATCAGTTCAGGACTGCAGGGGCTGTAACTGCAGAGCAAGCCAAGCAGGAGGCAGGAATGTAAGTAGACAGAACATTCAGACAGAGATGACTAGTAATTAGTCCCATTTATCCAATTACATATCTTTAAATCAATGTCCATATATTTGTGCTACTTTGAGTATTTTGAAATAATTTTATCTAGGTATATTTTAATATTTTTTATCAGATTTCATTCTGTCCAAAAAAGGAGAAAAGTAGCATCTAATGCCTGTCACCCACTACAGGACGTTGTAGTGACATCAGTGATGTAGTGTTATATATTTATTTAGGGAGATATTTAGGGTTTTAAATTGGCGCATCGGTGACTGGACACAGAGCCGACTGGAGGGGTGAGGATATTCTTGGCAGATAATGGTTAAAGATCAATTGAAAACAGGACACATTTTGCAATTTCCTGGAGGGCAATTCATTCTCAGAAATCAGCTCAATTATCTTGTAGCGTGGCCCAAGCATAACTGGTTGCACTCTCTCTGGGTGGGTAGGATGACCCTCCGTCTCTCTCATTCTCTCATATGATGTGATGTAAATGATGATATATTTATTGTACTCCAGAAGAGCCGAATCTTCAGGTGATACTGTGATACAGTGTTGGAACAACAGCAGATCCCAGGATTGTTATTTTTAGCATTTAGGGGGGTGCCATGTAAATATGGGAAATATAAGCAGTTTTTCCCCACTTCAAGCACTGTTCAGAAGGTCAGGAACAACTATCAAGGCACTGGCCATGAACTGCAAGCTGCTTGAACACCAGTGTCACTGTCCACAGCCATAGTTGAGTTGAGTTTTACAATTCCATTAACTGAAAAGCTGGCACCCAAAAATTATATGCTTCTGCTCCGAAGTTGACACCTCAGCTGACAGCTCAGCCGACCACATGGACAAAGAAAGACATCTGGAGAAATGAGAAAAGGATTTATGATGAGATAAGAAAAAGATTGATCTATAGGGCCACAATGACCTTTTACTTTTTAAAAAAGTAAAAGTGAGACATTCACCCCAAGAACACTGTACCAGCTGTTAAGCACGATGGTGGTAGCATAATGTTTTTGGGATGTTTTTCTGCCAGTCAAAGTGGTACACTGCACAAAATGGATGGAATAAAGAAGAAGGAGGACTACCTCAGAACTGTCTAGCGGTTGAAATATTTGAAACTTTTAACAATTGAGTATTGATAATAGATTAAGCACATCACAGGTAGTTGTGAACTGTTAAGAGCTGTCGCACACCAGATGCAAGTTTGAGATGATTTATGGATGTCTTAAAAATCTGTGGCTATGGGCATATAGTTCTGGATAACTTCTCATCCATCACTCACCAGGATGTGAGCAAGATGTGATGTCAACAAGCTGTAGAGAGCCAGCATACTCCAAGTGAAAAAATGATTATATTGGAATTCTTGCATTTCATGTAAATTTCAAGTCACAAGTCAAGTCAAGCTGTTGGAATGGCCTTTTCAAAGTTCTGAAGTTAACCCTTAAATATAAAAACTGTTCTTAATATGTAAACTGTTCTTGAAAGTTGTGTCTATGGCAGGAAATCAACTTATCTGTCAAAAGTCACATTGCAGCTAAGATTTACATTTACATTTACTCTAATACTAAGTGGCTCAATCTGCCCCACAACAAGAACAGTTGGAAATCATTGAAAGCCCAAAACCGCCATGACATTCATGCTCATGATGTGTGTGTGTGTCTAAACTGACCACAACTTTACAAAAAAAAAGGTACATTTCTCAGCAATGAAGATCCAGTTTATTCCAGTGCCTTTCTCATGTCTATTTTAAGGCTAAAACAAGTGTCATTTTTACAATGTAACAATTCATAGCCCAACATATTTTAAGATTTTACGTCTACTTGATTCATTGTGCCAAGTTACAATGAATGGGGTATGAGTTCCTGCTACCCTACACACTTCTGATGGCATCACAGTGCTTCACACCTCCTTTTTTCAGCTCTCCATTTCTAACCAGCTCTGCCTAATGCTTGTAGACACTCATCCTTTCTGTGTGTGTTAAGTTCTGGGAAGCACCAAGGACATGTAATGAGTCACTGTTTATGCCATAATGCCAGCTTGCATACAAACCATTGCAGTGAGCTGACTGTAACCTCTGTAACAAAACCAGCCTCTGTCAATTCATGATTTCTTATACAGAAAGAACACGTGTAACCTCTTGCTGTACATTTTTTCTTACTTGACTACACACGTGAACATCTATGGTAGTTGAAAAAGAAGTTTGAAGAATAAACTGAACAAAATGCTAATAAATGTTAGCAGCAAATTTTTTAAAATAAATATTCCTAATCATGTAGACAATTCTCTCTATAAAAAAAAAAAAATAATAATAATAATAAAGATTTTGAAAGCTTTTGAATCTTAAACTTGTGCTTGTGCTTATACTTGACTAATGCTCCTTTATAGCTTCTAGGTGTGAGGCACTTTCTGTGTAGATTTGTATTTTTTTCTTTTCTCCTGTCTTTCTCTGCTTTTTTGCCTGTCTCACTCCTCATAGGCGGATTGCAATGTCACTTCTAATTGACCCTTAATGACCTTCTGCCAACTTGCCAATAAGAGAGCCCTGTTGGTATATAGGACTGTTAGTATATAGGCTGTTCCAAGAAGTTAGCCTGTTAGCTTACTGGCTCATTTGGTGTGGTTGGGGGCGGTTCTCTGTGTTTCAGTTTTGCCTGCTACTGGGCTTGTTCGTGAGGTGTTACCTGTTTTGCTGATAAGTTGTTACTTTCATGTATTTTTGCTTTAACCTGCTTATTCTGTCCACTCCCATCTCTGAGGAAGGGGGAACAGGTTAGATGTGCGTGCACCTACATTGTGCACATGTCTAAACGCACCCTGTAGTTGTTAGTCTAGCTGTGTAGCTACACTAACAGTGTAGCTGTTGATTTGCTTCTCCAGTCAGTTTAGATTCTCTTCAAATAGCCTAGTGTGATATGTGTTATTACTTTCTTTCCTTTGTCCTGTAGAGTTTTGTGTGTTTCACTAAAGTACACTTGACTGTTCATGCTCCTCCTTCTACAAGTTGTTTATCACTTGCACCCCTCACAGTTGTTACTGTTCCCACACCGATGATCCAAGCAGTGGGAACATAACAATATCCTTTATAAAGCTGCCCCTTTCGGTATCGCGTCCTCCCCCGGGGCGATCCCGAATCGCCGCCCACAGGCCCAAATAAGGACTTGAGTTGAGTTGCTTGAGTTGATTCAACTTGAGTTGATTCTTGGTCATTTGTGTTCATGTGTGTTTGGTTCACATTCATTTGTGTTGATTCATGGTTCATGTGTTTCACCTGGGACTGGGGGTACTTAAGGAGCTTCAACCCCTTCAACCCGACTCATTTGGAATCTCTAGGACGCCCTGAAGTTCTTCACGCGTTACCGGCATGTTCAGGTCAGCTCTAGTTCTCGACTCATGTTCAGGAGTAGGTCCTCTGTCAACTCTCGTGGCAAGCTAGGCTCGCTCGCTTCCTGTCCAGGTAATCCACGTTCAAACAAGGTGACCCACATTCATGGCAGCACGCTGCATATTCAGGTAGGCCTCGTCGATTGGTCTAGCTACCCCTTTTTTGTTTATTAGAGCGCAGCTCTAGCCTCTGTTTATGTTAATGCCCCTTCGCTGAACATGCCATGACACATATATACTTGGAATAAAATTGTTATTGTTATATGTAAGTTACCAATGTTTTTTTCCTTGTTTTTAAGATAAGATAAGATACAAGTTACATTTGTATTCTCAATTCGAAACAAAACCTTGTATCATCAATGTCAGATAAAAAACACCTATTACACATTTATTTGGTTATTTAAATAAATATGTTTAATTTCAAACTATTCACCTTTTACAGTTGAAGTGTTCTTTAAAGGACTTCTCTTAAAAGGAGACTTGTGACCACCATCTTTCAGTTACAATCGTGAAACATTTTTATTACATTCAAAAGTACAGTGTACAGAGAGTCTAACAATTCTCAGTGCACCTCTGCTACTTTTTTATTTGTTATTGACGTTGGTGGAGACACATCACCTGTTGTAGCAGTCCCTATCGATCACCTAGCCCAAGTGTCATCATAAGGGGTGAAAATCATCCCCCACTTTTGCTTAAGCATACATAGTAAACATGAAGACACATCTGGATCAACTCAACATCTCTGTAAGGTACATTGGAAAGTATGGGAAAGCATAAAGGGTCTACTAGAGTTTCTTGGGCAAAGCACATTGGATACACATCTTACAGAGCTAGACCTGGGAACGGAACCCGCTCCTATTTACCAAGACATGCCCATGGGACCTCTACCATACTATACCCCAACTTCAGGTCTATGAACAATAGCATATGTGATGAATTTATTTCACAGCCTTACACAGTTTTTTATTTCAGAATAAATATAAATAAACAGGACAAGTCAGAAGAATGTCTTGCTTTCAAAAAAGTAGTTGATTTCTTTTAAAGCACAATGATTTAGTTTCAGGTTTAGCGGTCACCTGAGCTTCTTTAAAGTTCCCAGCAGCAGTGAAACTACTTTATCTTATGTGTAGAAGTAGGAAGGGTATAACATGTCAAATGTCTAGCATTGTTATGTCGTTATCAGTACTATTACAAGGCAGTTAGTGCAGAGAAATACCATTACCACATGACATATAATTGCTGCCTGCCAGTGATTATGTTAAATTGCAGGTAGTCTCTTTCGAGTCAGTCAAATCATTGTGATTTGACTCGCTATACTGTAAAAACAACTAGCTGCTTCTCATGTGGGAGGACCAAGCATGAAGGTAAAGGTTATTTTCACGCTTGCACTGAGGCAGACAGTTGGATGCATATTTGGCATTGGCATTAGCATAAAACAAGAGGCAATAACTCCCTGTGCACATAATAAAAAATATAAAACATTCTGATGAACATTCTGATTCTGACAAAATGAGACACTACAGTTGCAAAATTCCAACTATTATTATTATTCCACCCCCATTGCAAATTTGGTTTATCAGCAACAATCAAACAAGACCAATTTAAATATCCCAACATGACTATTAGAACAAATGCATGACAAATATAACAACTTCAGCACATAATGCCACTGTTAATGACGGCTGCAGTGTCTGAGTTATTTAACCCCCTAAACAGGATCCCTCATAATAGCACACATTTGCAAAAGAGGCAAATCAAGTGCTGTGACGTTTTATTGAATGCAATGAAACAAAATTTGGAACTTTTCAAGCCTGTGGATCAGCGGTTTATCTGGAAGAGGAAGAATGAAGAATGCACTGAAAAGAACTCCCCTCCAACAGTGAAGCATTGTGGTGGCTCAGTGATGCTCTGAGGCTGATTTGCAGCAGAGTGTGCAGGGCAAGATGGACTCAATAAAGTATCAAGGAATCCTAGGAAAAATGTCATGCCTTCTGTGAGGAATCTGAAGCTTGGGAGTTATTAGACAATCCAACAGAACAATAATTGCAAGCAAACCTTAAAGTCCACCAAGGCTTGGTTTCAGTAGAAACCTTGAAAGATTTTGGAGTGGCTGTCTCAGTCGCCTGACTTGAACCCTATAGAAAATCAGTGATGGGATTTGAAGAAGGTGGTCGCAGCACACAAACTCAAGAACGTTAGTGAACTGGAGGCCACTGTCCATGAGGAATGGACTAAGACTCATAACCTCCCTTGGGGCCAAAGCTTGGGAGAAAAAAGGTAGTAATTTCCCCTAAGCTACTGCTCAAATTGTGAGTGCAGATATACAGACAGGGGTGGTATAATTCTAAGGTGTGATGTAGGAAGGAGAGCCAAATCTAAATGTCTAAAAGTGCACAGAAAACTGCCAGGGTTGTCCTGGGGGCATTTTCTTTTGTAGGGTCAAAGTTCATCCATTTAATGCTTTTCATTATTTGTCTTGAATACAAACACTTAAGCAGTAAAGAACAGTAATTTTCTGCAGCTATGGCATTTCACAGTGCAGGTAAACCTGCAAAAGTCCACATTTCAGGAGAACCAGAGATCAGTACTCTGGACTGCTTCTAGGCTCAAAAGCAGCTTTTACATCTGATCAAACAGTATTAAACTCACAGTGCTAGCGTACCCAGATCTGGAAAAAGCTCTAGAGTGAAAATGTCCTTATTTCACTGTTTGTGGGTTGGCAAGACTCCTGATTAATAAAATCTGCAGAAGCACTGCAAAGTTTTTCTAAACATGTCCCCTTAAAGTGTTCTTTTTGAAAAGCTGCTTGTTGAGTTTTTCCTGCTCTTAAACCTTTTAGCACCAAATGATCTGATTAAGCTCAGACAAATAATTTAATATTTGCTGAGATTAAAGAGCAATTTTAAGGGTCTGTGCTCCAGCAGTGATAAATCTTTTTGGAAGAGTGAATGTCAATGCTCTCAATTTGCAGGTAGAACAACAGCCTTTTATTGATTTAGTAAGTTGATAGAAAGCAATCTGTGTGTTCGTCTGATATATGCCTTTCTCAATAAATTGCTTTTTCTTGTAAATAGTACAATCAGATATGTGCTTGACCATCCAATGTTAAAACAAATAAAAAATAAACAAAGGAACATTAAAAACGAGTCCTGAATGAAAATGTGCTATCTCCAAAGTCAGGGCTGCAATTATATGTAAATAATTACTTTTCTCTATTTTTAAAGGAATAACTTGCCTGTGCAATGAAAAGTGTTTTGACTCTTTCATTTGCACTTACCAAGTATTCTAGCATGTGAATATATTGTAACTGCATTTTTCTCAAATCAGATTATATTATATTCTATAAATAAATTATAAAAATAGAAATTGCTGGGTTATAAGGTAGGTTGTGCAAGAGGCCAGATTTAACTACTGGTGCTTTTCCAGTACAATGTGATATACCTTCAAAGCCATGATGCCTCGTAATTGGTTGGTTTCCACTGCCAAGCAATCCGAACCATAACTAATAACCATAAATAATAAGTTCCTACACTGTGTTTGGTCACCCCTAGCATTGGACCTCAATGTATATGTAGAGCTAGAAACAGCTGGTTGTTTAAGTTGTTCTATAAAACAGTAAGAATTCAGTGTGAGAAATGGTCAGATGTAGTTTTACAAGCCTATTTAGGTTCTAACACAAAAACACAGTACATCTTTTTAGGTAGCATTAGCTATTGGCATTGCTTGGATCCCCATCTTTTGCTTCCCCAGCTTTTTTCACATCACTATGAATGTTTCTTATTTAACCCTGTCATAACTCTCATTCATTGCTCTAGCTGTGCAACAAAAGCAAAAACAACTGACAATATTTCTGTCCATATAGTGGAAATATAATGAAATAATAAAAACAAGAAATAGAATGCAAAGCTCTCTTTTGCACATTATACTTGTACGGTGGTATAATATTTTTTAATTGGTTAACTTTGTGGGAGATGTGGGAGAGAAGTGACGGTAAAACCTAGCGTCAGGTAGCATTAGCTTTTGGCATTGCTTGGATCCCCATCTTTTGCTTCCCCAGCTTTTGCTTTGTTGTGTGCGAGTTGTGTGAGCTTGAGCTCCCCTTCTGTGGACACTAGCTCAGGAAAAGCTGCTACTAGGTCTGTTTCATGTAGCATATAATTTTCCCAAAACTAGCAGAGTCTGAAGGTGATGTGCTGCTCTGTAGTTTTAACATTCTCCTGAAGTCGTCGTCCCATTTCACAGCTTCAATGCCTTTAAGTAGGTCTTTCACTAGTTGGTTGGTTGATTGTTGGTTTTCTAGCCCTGACAGCTTTTCATCCTTGTTTTGGTTATGACAGATTTTCTTCTGTTCATCTTCATATACAAAACTTTCATATTCCAAAATATACAGTTTGATATTTTGGGCCCCTTTAGAGTTGAGTTGTTTTTGGAATGTTAGGTCAGTGTGCTGCAGTCATAACACACATTGTACACCCACTCCAACACATGGTGGATCAGACTCTTTGAGATGCTTTGAGGGTTACTCTTTGGTTGCTGGACAAATTGTTTGGTTAACATTTTAATGTTTATTTGAGAACAGCAGATACCCTGATTCTTATACCCCAGTCAGTCTGTTCCTGTTCCTTCATCTGTGCTAAAATCCCACAGAATTGGGAATGCAAGTCTCACAAGCAAAAGAGTTTTTCCACCGTTTCCTCTCAATTCTCTGAAGACAAGGCATGGATGTTTTCCGGACGTACATTTTTACATGAGCTCAAATTTAGCTACCAGAAGAACTTTGAATCTTGTCAGTATAATAACATCCACTCTAAAACAATTGAAGATGCTGTTGAGACAGAACTCATCATTGTGCAGCTCGGTTGGTGGTGCTGGTTGAAACGTTCCAGTCTTTTTCCGCTGTCTCTTTTTATCTGCATGTTACATGGCTTCTGCTTTTTCTATCTGTTCTTTTCTTCATATTTCTACTTCCCATATGAATGTCTTCCTTTATCCACCCACCCTCCCCCTCTGTCACTCATCAGCTCTGCCTTTAATAGCTTTTCCCTCTGCTCTGTTTTTTCTCCCTTTTGCCATAACCTACATCTACATAATCAAAAACTATAAATACATATATGGGGGAGGTGGGCTTAGGACTGGTTACAGAACCACACTGATCTACATTCTTAAAAATATAACAACAACAAGTCAAGGACATTTTAAATTATTGTTATTTTATTTTACATTTTCTTTAAAGAACAATATACAAGACATGTTCATCATACCAAAGTACCCTTTGGCAAGTACAGTACATCCCCACCCGTGAAATTTTAGCTTTAAACATGAGGAAAATATTTGCATTAATTCTACTGGGTCATGGTAATGGATTGTCAAAACAGTTGTGGTAAATTCTTTAGCTAAGAGGTCTTAAGCTTTTTAATTTATTTATTTATGGGCAATTACCCAACCCATACATGTTCTGCCCCCCATTGCATGCAATTCTCCTGACATTCTCACACACCTCCTCCGAAATGTGCCCAGCCAGCCACCACTTTTTTTCTGAACTACCACCAGTGCAGCGCTACCGGGCAACCAACACACTCTGAGGAATGCACTGTGAAGCATTGGCCAGCAGACACCAGTGCCGGCCAGCATTGCATTGGAGTGGTGTGGGGAGAAAGTGCCATCTACCCACACTGGAGAAAGCAAGGCCAATTGTGCTCTCTCTGCACCCCGGCTGCCAATGGCTAGCAGCATAACGGGGACTTGAACTGGCAATCCTCTGGTTATACTGACAGCACCTTATTCCACTGGACCACTCAAGGACCACTTTTTAAAAAAAAAATAAAGGTAATAATAAAAATAGTGCATGATTATTGCAATCTTTAACTCTTTAACACAGTCAACTCTGTGCCGTCATTCCCAGTTCTGAAATCCGAAGTAAATAGAACACAGCATTAGCTAAGGGAATGGACCAGGTGTGTTAGAGCAAAGCTGGGAGCAACAGTCAAAAGCACTGTTTTGTGGCACCAATCCAACAAATCCACTTTGAAATATATAAGTGTATTTCATGGGTTGGATGGAGAGCGCAAGAAGGAAACAGAAACAGGAGAATGTAGGCATTTGAATCCGCCTTTGCCTCCATAAAAAAAGCTGAATAAAAATATGCTGAGCATCAAAGTATCCGAACAATGGATATCAAAAAACTTGGCTGTAATGTGTAATGTTTTTTCCCTTTCTTTATGGCACACTTTGATATGTCTTCTTTTCTTCCCAGGTTCCTCCAGCACACACTAAAGCTTTTACAATAGCATTCAACAATAAACAGGGTCATTTGCATATGTTATTAGTTCTTTCTCTTACAGCTTTCTCTTTATTGCTTACTGAATAAAGTGAGATTGGAACACAAAGTAAAGGGTTCCTACATTTTTACCCTTTATAGTCTCTTAATCGGACTTTGCACATATAGCACATATAGTGATGGCATACTGCACTTCACAGTGAATGTCCTTAGTCCTCTATATGACAATATATTTTATCATAACTAATATATTTTGTTATTGTGATACCTAATATGCTTGTTTTGGGTATACTAAGGATATTGTCAGTGCTTAAAGAAAACCCGGCAACTGCATGTTTCATCACAAAGAATGTAATTAGTCGTGTTTAATTGGATGAAGTGGAGTTGTGTACAATACAAAATCCTATAAATTGCATATCTACCTTGCTCACATGCTCGCTATGAAAGTTTCTCATTCATTTCTCTAGCTGTGCAACAGAAGCAAAAAACAATACATGAGCAGGTCTCACAATATTTCTGTCCATATGGTGTGTGATGAAATAATGAAAACAAGGAATAGAATGTAAAGCTCTCTTTTTGACATTATACTTGTACAGTGCAACAAAATGAACTCATATCTCATCTTAGAAGCCATAGAACAATGTATGTGATGGGTATTTAGATTGCAGTATTTAAAATTGTGTATTTTGTCTGCTTGTCAATATATTGTAATAAATATTTTGTATCACAAAAATGTAGTGAAATATGGTGGTATAATATTTTTTACGTGCTGCCCATCCCCACTGTCCTTTAAATGAGTCTTTGAGACATCGGCAAGTGTACATATGAAATCTACTGGCAGGTCAGATTATGCAGTTAGCTGAATGCAAACAGTGACCCAAACACAAAGAGTTGCACAGGAGATCAATTAGCAAAGCCCATACTATGCAGCCAGACCATTAAGTGAAAAATCGAAATATAACTATAGGGCATTAGGACCCATTTGATTGCTGATGCTCATAGGTCATGAAGAGTGGAATGAGTCAATATCATTTAAGGCCATCAGTGATTCAAGCCATAAACTCCAGAGAAGTGCCATGATGGCAACTTAACATGTTATGTGCAAAAATTCAAAGCTGCTTATAGACCTGGAAAAAGGTTCCTGGGATAAACAGAAAAGCAGATGTCAAATCCGTCATATGAAAACTGTGTGACTGGATTAGATTCCATTAACTCTCTCTGCTCTGGTGCGCTGCATGGCTGACCCAGGCTTTCTAAGATAAAATATGTGAAGATACAATACAGGTGCTGGTCATGAAATTAGAATATCATGAAAAAGTTGATTTATTTCAGTAATTGTATACAAAAAGTGAAACTTGTAAATTATATTCATTCATTACACACAGACTGATATATTTCAAATGTCTATTTCTGACAACTAATGAAAACCTCAAATTCAGTATCTCAGAAAATTAGAATATTGTGAAAAGGTTCAATATTGAAGACACCTGGTGCCACACTCTAATCAGCTAATTAACTCAAAACACCTGCAAAGGCCTTTAAATGGTATCTCAGTCTAGTTCTGTTGGCTACACAACCACTGCTGACTTGACAGTTGTCCAGAAGACAACCATTGACACCTTGCACAAGGAAACAAGACACAAAGGGTCATTGCTAAAGAGGCTGGCTGTTCACAGATCTCTGTGCCCAAGCACATTAATAGAGAGGCGAAGGAAAGGAAAAGATGTGGTAGAAAAAAAATGTACAAGCAATAGGGATAACCGCACCCTGGAGAGGATTGTGAAACAAAACCCTTTTAAAAATGTGGGGGAGATTCATAAAGAGTGGACTGCAGCTGGAGTCAGTGCTTCAAGAACCACCACGCACAGACGTATGCAAGACATGGGTTTCAGCTGTCGTATTCCTTGTGTCAAGCCACTCTTGAACAAGAGACTGCATCAGAAGCATCTCGCCTGGGCCAAAGACAAAAAGGACTGGACTGCTATTGAATGGTCCAAAGTAATGTTCTCTGATAAAAGTAAATTTTGCATTTCCTTGCATATGTTGCTTGAGGTCCAGTGTAAAGTTTCCACAGTCAGTGATGGTTTGGGGTGCCATGTCATCTGCTGGTGTTGGTCCACTGTGTTTTCTGAGGTCCAAGGTCAACGCAGCCATCTACCAGGAAATTTTAGAGCATATCATGCTTCATGCTGCTTACAAACTTTATGGAGATGCAGATTTTATTTTCCAATAGAACTTAATAAAGCTACCAGTATCTGGTTTAAGGACCATGATATCCCTGTTTTTAATTGGCCAGCAAACTCTATGGGGTGACCTTATAGAAAATCTATGGGGTATTGTGAAGAGGAAGATGCGATACGCCAGACCCAACAATGCACAAGAGCTGAGGGCCACTATCAGAGAACCCCCGAGCAGTGCCACAGACTGATCGACTCCATTGCCCCAACTAGGTATTGAGTGCTGTACATACTCATACTTTTCATGTTCATACTTTTCATTTGGCCAACATTTCTAAAAATCCTTTTTTTTGTATTGGCAATATTCTAATTTTCTGAGATACTAAATTTGAGGTTTTTGTTAGTTGTCAGTTATAACCATCAAAATTAAAAGAAATTGAAAGTTGAAAGACAGTTGAAATATATCAGTCTGTGTCTAATGAATAAATATAATATACAAGTTTCACTTTTTGAATGGAATTACTGAGATAAATCAACTTTTTTATGATATTCTAATTTTATGACCAGCACCTGTATACTCTATAAGGACAATAATGGTACTTTATATTAATTGCTTCCATACATCTCAGTAATTGTCAAAGATTGTTGTTTATTAAGTCAATGTCAGTGAAAAAGTGTGTCTTTTTATACATCTCAATTCATTTGCTTTTGACAGTTTGTCAATTTACATCCCCAAAACCGACGTGTATCCAGCTCACTACCAAAAAAATCTTTTGGGCTAAATGCTACAGCTACCACAGAAAACTATGAAAGTAAGGCTAAAATGATAAAAGCTAACACTGGCTATCTGGTTAGAATGGTAAAGGGGGACCCAAGGGTCAGCAACACTATCTGGTAAGAACCTGAATAAGTCTTAAAAGCTATAGTTGGCAAGGCTATGTGGTTGGGGGCTATCACATGTTGTGACATGAACCAGCCAATAAAATCAGAGCTTGTCTTTTTCTCTCAATCCTACCATGAAAGAAAAAATCAATGTTTTATTCTGAGGCAAATAATAAGACGTGAAAAGGCATTTTTCTACTCAATCACATATTGACTAGTTATACATCACACAACAGAATAAAATGCATTAATGCTCAAATGCATTAAATGGTACCTTTTAAAGACCACTTAAATATATTTTGCATTCTGTAGAGTTTCATAAATCTATCCCAATGTGTTACTAAACACGGGCAAGGAAAGAGTCAGCTATCACCTATGGACCACATAGTATAGACATAAAACATCCATAACCTGGCACTCTAAACACTAAGCCACCGCTGCACCACATATAAAAAGACTGTAAATAACATTATTTTTAGCTTATTGACTCTAATTAGATTTTAACTTTGCTTAATATTTCACTCTATATATGATGTATTTTGGAGGAAAGAGCTCACATTTGTCTTATGTTTTAGCTAACACCCTGTCACATCATTCAGGAATTACCAACTCTCTCCCCAGTCTCTTGCACCAAGCTATCCCTTCTACGTTGATCTGCTCAGCTCAGCCCCCTTAGCCTTTGCTTGGATCTGTGACACTCTACTCAACTAAACTCAGTTCAACTGTTACATTCAATTTATCTCTCTGCTAAATTTTCCCATTCACCCCCCCCCCTAGCAGTAATCCCATCCTTCCCAGTTGCTTTTATTCCTTTTCCTTTTCTTGCTAACTCATCCTTCATCCAGTCCCCAGGATATTTTTATTCGACTGTCACAACTGCATCCTGTATCTTTAGCCTTCTTTGAGGTCTCAATCACAACTATTTCTTCCTACCAGCATAACTTTGCCACCAACCACCATCTTACCTATTGACCTCAACACTTCAACTGCAACCCTCTGATTTTAATTTCATGTTGCTTCCAACTCAGTCAAGCCTATCTAATCTAATGCCCCACCATTACAGATGATGTTTCACTCCTGAACCACATGCTCTAATCGTCATGTCAAGTTCTGATGTGTTCTTATCAAACACTGTCTGTCTCACAGTCTATAATCACAATCCAATCTTGATGTGTCCGTGTCCAGGCGTACCCTACATACCGTCAAAATGATCCAAGACCTTGGAACTGTTCCTGATTTACTTGTTGTTTTTGGGGACTGGCTTCATACGTCCTGAACCCCAGCCTCAAATCTCTCTGAGTTCTCCTCACCTTTTTACAGTCTTCTCCCAAATCATCATGAGCTGAAGGCCAGGTCCAAATTATGAGAATACACTATACAAAAGTGTGATATATTAGTAAGATGCAATTGAACTGGGTTTATTCCTCTCAAATAAACACAGAACCAGTATTTGATTGAATGTATGTTGAACAGATAAACCACTTTTGTCAGGCCCTCGTTATCGCACCCTCCTCCGGGGCAATCCCGAGCCGCCGCCCACAGGCCCAAATAAGCACTTAATGTTTGTTTCTGTTCATTTGTGTTGATTCATGTTTGTGCATTTATTGGTTGTTCATGTGTTTCACCTGGGACTGGGAGTACTTAAGGAGCGTTGTTCCCTTTGTTCACTGCCATTTATTGAGTCTGTTGGGATCTCTGAGACGCCCAGAGATTCCTCATGCGTTACCAGCGTGTTCAGGCCAGCTCAAGGTTGCGGTCCACGTTCGGGAGAAAGTCTTCACCCTACCCTAGAGGCAAGCGAGTTGCGTTCGATTCCTGCTCAGCTTCCAAGGCAGTACGCTGCAAAGTCAGGTTAGGTCGGCCTTGCCTTTTGGTTAGGTTAGGTTAGGTTCCCCAGCCTCCCCTCTTTGTTTAAAAAGCGCCGCTCTGCTCCTTTGTTTGGTTAACTCCCCGACGCCAAAACGTGGCTTGAGGCTGTGTGTTATTGCCCCGTCTTTGGTTTCCCCTTGCTAAGTTCTCTCCCCTCCTGCTCAGCTCCCTGCTCCTCCCAGTCCCAGGTTTGTTTTGTTCGCCATCTGATTTGTCACGTTTTGGTTTTGTTCACGATTGCTGCACAACAAAAGTTCTCATCCCTTGGTTTTGTATTTGGTTTGTGTTAATAAACCACCTTGCTTTGACTCCGTCTCTGCGAGTGTTTATCCCTTCAGGTAAGGCCTCACGCCATGACAGGTGACGCTTAAAACTAATACAACAAGACAATATTTGGAGTAATTATCATTTTAAAATGGCTTTATTATGGGCTTTTTGAACTGTATTTGAACTGCATAAGTTATGTATTGTGAAAACTTTATGTGATAACTACTGCTACATCTGCTACAAGACATTTACATTTACATTTGAAGCTGATGCGGGCAGCTACAGGAAGCCAGTGAAGAACTCACATTCTACAAGACAACTACTGGTCACTGGACACTAATAAGGAGTATATATTTCTATCCTCTAATTATGTTATCAGAACATTCTTCAATTCTAGCTTTTCACTGCTTACACAGTGACAGTCACATTTTTATAGGAACAATCTATTGTAACTGTTTCTTTGTTATTTTTGATGTCATTTGTTGCTGTGCTGTGAAAATGCAACACAACACAATTTCATTATTTCAGTCACCCAGTACACATGTTGGGAGGTTTCCACATCCAGACCAGCGTCCATTTTTGGTGTTTTCTGAAATCAAGCAAATGATAACAATGCATTCTATGTAATGTGAAGCATGTGAAATAAGGCAGATAGTGCTTCCTCCAGTTGTGCCTTCTACAATCAGTCATTTACTCATGTACCTATGTATTTACATTTACACCATTACCCAGAGTGACTTACATTTGAATCATGTTTCACAGGTAGAGTAAGGAGTCTTGCTCAAGAACTCTTATTGGTATAGTATGGTGGGCTTGCTAAGCTGATGAATTGAATCTCAGTCTACCAGGTCAAAATTTTAACCTGAAACAGATCCATGAAATGCAATGATACATATTGTGTATAATGTATTGTGGAAAGTAATGTAACGTAATTTGAAGCATTGTGATGTGATATTTTGCCCACCCTTAGTGGGACACAAGCAGCAGTTTCAACCAGCAGGGCTACAACCTGTGTTAGAAGTTTTAATCAACCACAATATCAGATTCAAAACATTGATGCTGGCCTAAAAAGCCAAGAATGGACCAGCCCCTCCGTACTTAATGGCAATGGTCAAAAGCTGATCTGTACCAAGAGCCCCTCGAGCTTCAAGTATGGCTTGGCTTGACCCGCCATTACTTAAAATCCATGAAAGACAAGTGTCCAGGCTTTTTTCTGTCCTGGCACCGAAGTGCTGGAACGACTTTCCGCTAGGTGTCCAAATGGCAGAGTCGCTCGCTGTCTTCAAACGCAGACTGAAGACCCACCTCTTCCAAGAGTACTTGGGCGAAGTTATAGAGAATTATGGTCTTCTTATTGACTTGTTTAGTAGTGTCTAAGCCTAGAGATATCTTTTAATTTTTTTGTCTATACAAACTAGCTAAGGTTATTCTTGAGTAAACAGTGAAGCACTTTTGTGAGTCTGTCTGGATAAGTGTGTCTGCTTAATGCCGTAAATGTAAATGTAAATGAGTGTGATGAAGCTGTTCAACGTTTACAGAACCCTTTGCAGAATGTAAAGATTCTGTACGACCTAAAGGATTGTCCTAGAACTATATTTATAATTATAAAACAAAAGGGGGGGAAAGAAGGGTATTTTCAAGTGATGCCATAGAAAAAACAGGTTTACAGAACCTTAACATCATGTAAAGTTTCTATATCCATTAAAATAGTTCATCTTTTAGAGCACCGTTTTTGTAACATTCTGTATACTCCCTCTTGCCTTAAGGCTAAAAAATTACCTGTACACAATCTATGCACCTTGGTGGTGTACAGCTTTGATGGAAGTATGAACAAAGGCGATATTTCACTTTCTCTAATGTTGGGGTCACTCTAGAAAAAAATTATTCTAAATTTCAAGCTGAAAAATTGACAACGCAAGGGTTAAAGATCCTCCACAGAACATAAAAGCTCTATACTAATAGTCTTTTTCTCACATCCTTACATCCAAGCCGAACTAAGAGTGTGGTATGGTGCATCCTTGAGTAGGTTCAGTGCAGGAGGAGAAAATGTGTCCAATGCACCAGAAAAGACAAGACAAGATGGGATACATCGGATGTTGTGGGTGTGTTTCCTGCATTATTTGTGGACCTTCATATGGATTCTAAAAACAGAACTCTAAAATAGCAGCAACACTGCAGCTACAAACTACACCAATGAGACAAACCTATAGAAACACTCAGAGACAAGGTGAAGAAAGGTTTGGAATATAAGACTGTAACTGAATGTTGGTTTACGCAGTAGACATGTTGAATGCAGGAGCAATGGTCATGTGTGAAGACTTGAGTGAGTTTTAAAAGAGACAAACTGTTATTAATGAACAGTAGTACCGCAGTACATTGTTCAGTAGGTTCAGTGCAGAAGAAGAAACATGTACAACAGAACAACAACAAACTAAGAAAGCAAGCTGGGATACATTAGATATGTTGCTTTTCCTGAAAGGCTTTCACCACCTGTTTGAACTGACATGGCTGAATGCACCAGTGCCACACTATTTGTGGACCTGCAGCTTTTGTTCCCCCATGCCTGCTGCTTTTGCTGCCCTTAAATCACAGTCCATTTACCCCCTCCTCCATATTTCCTATTTCTCACTCCTGTTCACAGCCCCCTCTCACTAGTATCTTGTATCTTGCCCCCTATAGAAACTCACCACCCACTGTGTATTTTTCTTTTACTGACATGGCAACATGACTATGATTATGCCATACTATTAATAGAACCATTTAACCTTTCATTAAGTATTCTTTTATAACACTCATATTTCCATATAGAGAAGATATTAAATGTACACTGTACACTAGCATGTAGGATCATGTAAATAGAATCTGATATGTGACTTTTTCATCGCTTACTGCCATTAAAATGAGGTATCTGCAACAACTGCTTAATGCCATGCACAATGTTAAGCATAGTAAATAAGTCCTGATAGATTCACTGGGATTTGTGTACTATGTATTTTGATGTGTGTTCTTGATTAAAGAGTAACGTCCTGTATTTTATAACTCCATCAATTGTTAGAATGAAAATGGTAAAAAAGAAGTGATATGCAGATATTCCATCTCATCTTATTTGTAAAAAGAGTATTAGTAATAGCGTGGGAAAGTGATTATTTAGCATTATTATTCTAATTATATGGATGCACTAAACCCACACAGACTGAATAGCAGAATTTTGAGTCAGAAGAGATAGAACTGTCTGCTTCTCGTATTTCAAACATATATTTTGCTAATCTGGAACATGCCTTTAGCATACAGTACCAGTCAAAAGGTTGGACACAACTTAAATTCAGTTATTTAAAAATGTTCTGCATTGTAGATTTATACTAAAGTCATCCAAACGATGAAGAAAAACACATGGAATTATTAACAAAAAAGTGCTAAACAAACCAGAATATGTTTTATATTTTAGATTCATCAAGGTAGGCACCTCTTGCTTAGATGACAGCTTTGCACATCTTGGCATTTTCAGAGGCAGCTTAATGAGGTAGTCACCTGGAATGGATTTCAGTTAACAGCTTTGCCTTGTCAAGAGTCAATTACTTAAATTTCTGTCCCTCTTAATATGTTGGAGACCATCAGTTGTGTTGGTGTACAGTAAGCAGTCCTATTTGAGTAGTGTTCTAATCCATATTATGGCAAGAACTACTCAACTAAGTAAAGAAAAAATTACAGTCCATCATTTCTTTAAGAAATTAAGATCTGTCAATCTGAAACATTTCAAGAATTTTGAAATTATCCTCAAGCTCAGTCACAAAGACCATCAAACATTACAAGTAAACTGGCTCTGATCTGGGCCACCCCAGGAAAAAAAGACCAGGACTGCAAGATAACAGCACCCCAGACAATAACCCAGTTAAATGCTTTACAGAGTATTTTGGCTTGTTTAACACTTTTAAGTTTATTCCCTAAGTGTTCCTTCGTAGTTTGGATGAATTTAGTAATAGTACACAATGTAGGAAAAATAAATATTGAATGAGAAGGTGTGTCCAAACATTTGACGGGTACTGTAGACAATTTGGGAGATGATTGTAAAAAGGAGTGTATATTTTTATATATATATATATATATATATATATATATATAAATATATATATATATATATATATATATATATATATATATATATATATATATATATATAAACTACTTCTATAACAATATTTATATAATAGAGGGTATGATGGAGAAGAAAGGGTCATGTGTAAAGACCTGGGTGAAAGGACAGTCAGTCAGTCACTATAGATAGAGTTCAAGTTACAGTCATGCACAGGACAACAAAAGGCTACAAAATACTTTTATGTTTTTTACTTATGAAGAACTAGAAGCTGCACCATACCTCACAGGCACTGCATTAGTGCATAAAGAAGGCTTTTAAAGGAAGCCACAGTGAGGACAACAATCACTGTGAAGGTGTAAGTTCAGTGACTGAAATTGTAATGAAAGTGCATCAGTCAGTGCTATTAAGAGCTCTGGATACAACTGACCTGAATGGGAATGTGGTTAGAGAGCCTCACCATTACTGAGGTAAATCGTTTTGGGAGTCACCAGAGTGATCCAGCTAAAATGTTAATGTTGTGTTCAGCTGAGCTCTTTGGCAAATATTCAAAATGCTATTTGTGTAGCAAACCTAGAACAGCAAATTCCTCAAGTTAACAGTGAAGAATGGGAGTGGCACCAATATGCTGAGGGAATGCTTTTCTTTAGCTGGAAAGGACAGCCTGTTAAAACTGAAGGATGGATGAATGATACCAAATACATGCGGATGGGCTGAAGTATAGGGGGATATAAGACAACCTGCTTCAGTCAGCTAAAAACTAAAGCTTGAGAGAAATGTCCTGTTCCAGTAGGAATATGGGCCTCATTCACCAGTATCATCCTAAGAATTTTCTTAAAACTGTCCTTGAAAAAAGTCCTAACAAAATATCTACATCAGATTCATGATGTGCTTATAAACTGCAGAACTGTTCACATATCTGCTCTTATAATGGTGGATTTCGCTGTCATTGTAAACTGAACAAATAGTAAACATTAGTCAATGTCAGAATCTTTGTTAAAGTGGATTATAAAAAGGATATTTAATGGTTGGTGAATGGTTGGTCAGAGGTTGGTGAATGGTCCTAAACTCAAGGTCAAAGCAACACAAGAGTGGTTTTAACTGTATATGCTTTAAAATAACCACATTCAGATCCAAGTCCAGATCTAAATCCGATAAAGAATCTGAAGATCTATTGCAGAAAATTGCAGTCCACAAACATCACAGTCAACCAACCTGAACAACCTCAAGCAAATTGACCAAGACCAATGTGCAAAACAAACCTTAAAGCTGACTTAAAGCAGTTATTACAAAAATCAGAGGAGATGATTCTGGTGAAGTATATTTGCTTATGAGTAGAATGTTCTGATTGTAATGTACTGATTGTAATAGCAAGTGTAATAGGTTTATTTAACTAATTTAATTATATTTTTAATAATTAATAAATTCAATATTTACCTAAATCAGTAGTGCCCCAATTGTACTGAGGATATTCCACCAGTGAGTTTCATGACAGCAGTAAACATCACCTGAGCAGTAAAGTACTGGAAGCTGACCTGGGCTTACAGAGTTTGCATGTCATTAAGTGTAACCTTTAAAAGCTCAGTTCCCAGTAATGTACTTTCATTTTTACAGTATGTGTTTAAGATTTTTTACAAAAAAGAGAAGAAAACTCTCTTTCACACGACCAGCGTGTTCACTGACTAGTGATAAACAGCAAATAGCAGCTGACATTTGACACAAGTCTGAGCAACTCTATGTACTTTAATACTTCTTTTTAATCCCCTGAGTACTGTTATCTTCTAATAGAGAGAAAATCTTCTCCAAATCTCCTCTGACTAAGGATTTCCTAAGATAATCTATTAATGCATGTTTGGTTGTTCTTTTAAGATCCACTCAAGGGAAAGTCTGCTTTAGCTGTCATCTTCCTGAGAGCTGTAGCATTGTTTCTCTCTGTAGCTTGTTACTGCACAATATCGAGGGACTACTTAAGATACTATTTGCCTCCTTTCATCTTGGTTTTTATATCCTCACTGCTGGAATACACATCATGCACTCTTTATAGCAAACAGAGCCTAATGATGAGAGCTATATTACCAATGTTCTTAGAATGCCTTCCTGATATGGCACCCCACCAGAAACAAATCCTAATATCCTGGTTTGTGTTAGATAATAAATATAACTTCATTAAGCCACAGTTACTACAAGAAACAAAGATGTCCTCAGCCCAAAAACAAAACAAATGCCTTAATGGTTCCCAAAGCTTTCTACTTGGCAATGGACTACTAGTAATGTACAGATTCATTTAAATCCCCCCAGGTTTATTTACATTGTAACAAACAATCAAAATTACTTCAACTTGGCCGGCCTAGAGATGATATTTATAGGACGTGAGATTGAGAGGAGGAACATCCCAAACTAATGCCCTATAAATACCAACTCTACCTTGTTCTAAGAAATTGCAACCCACCACAACCCAGACTCCTCCCTTTTTAACTGTGTTATTTATCAATTTTTGTTACTTCACAACACTATCATGTGTTAAGGGGCCAAAATAAGACTTAAGAATTAAGTTCTGGTGAAAAACTGAGAAATTAACAAGAGCATATGTTTTTAATATGAGTGTAAAACTCCTGTATTACTTTATATACTAAGCCAGATTGTTTGAGGTATCAAAAATGATTTAGTCAAAAGTACTTTCACAATAATTAAATGTGCCATGTTAACAGTAAAAAACTGTAAAATAACAAATGTACTGCAGTATAACTGTAATCTGCTGTACAGGCATTCCAATTAACTAATCTACTGTATATAATACAACTGTAAATAATCATCTATAATTTACTATAGAATTACGTATGAAGGAACAGGTTTAACTGTAATTTTGCCAGACGTATAAATGTGTAAGCAAAATTTATGGGGAGAAGTGCAGGAAACTGAGGCGTCTGGGGCCATTTTCACAAGCACACTGCAAATACTACCTAGTGCTAGCTCTGTGCAAGCTCTGCTTGCTCTAGCTTTGGTGATTTGCATAAACTCTGAAACAGCTGCAGAGAAAAGACAAAGCAACTTAGTTTCCTTTAAGATGAACAAATTATAGTCTTAATTTAGAACTCCTGTCGATAAGTTTTCAGTACTGCATCAAGTTAGATCAGAGTTGGGCTTAGGACTGTGACTCCCCCTACAGCAGAGGTCAGTAACCCACATCAGGGGTCAGTAACCCATGCCCTTATAGGAAAAATCCAACCATTCTTTGGTTAGTACACTAGAAGTATGTACATTTTTGGTGCAGAAATAAAATAGTCAGGACTGTTATGTAATAGCTGTGAGGTTGTAAGATAATGACAAAATGGAAATACCTTAAGTTCCAAGGTAGTTTTGCCAGTTTATTGGGTGAAACCACTGGACAAAACAATTTTATGAAAGTGAAGAAAAACATAAATAAAGACAAAAATCATGATAAACATAAGAATGTTTTTAATGAATTAAAAACCCCATCACCACAGTAAAATCTAAGTGTGCTCTCAGCTTCGTTCTTTCTCCCAACTCCTTCCAGACAATCAAAAATGAGCTTATTTCTGTACAAACCGACCTTCCTCCAGCCTGAAATCCCCTATATTTTCTAAGGCCCCTTAGGCCCAATTACCATTCGCCACCACACACTCAGCTTTTACCCCCCATATGGAAACATAGAACATACACTGTGGAAGAAAGTACTTTGAGATGAAAGGGGTGAAATAGTGTATGTGTAATAGTGTGTATGTGACGTGGAAATGTGTGTGTGATGTACAGACTAACAGCCTAACTTGTTTTTGCATAGATTATTCTGGCAAAAGACAATGTAAAGATAATTCCAAGGCAAATGAAACATCTAATCCATCATGTTCTACTAACTGGTACATTATGATCCATGCTTATATATATTAACTTTAATAATACTGTTTTTAATGATTATACTTCTGATTCTCTTATACTATTGAATAACATAAAGTTGGATGGGCAAGATCCCCAGATCTCTTACAAGGTAAATATTGTTTTCCATTCTAGGTCCCACATTTTTATTGGAGTAGTATATGATTTGCAAGCAGGACTGAGCTCCCACTGTAGACAGACAGGTCAGTTCAGAAATGGGCAGTACTCCAAATACATATTGTAAGACTTCAGGTTTATTATGACTGATGTCTGATCTCTGAATACTGCAATGGCAGCAGTAGTTCTATGTGAATGGTTTATTCCACTGCTACAAAGCAATGGTTAAGCATTGCACTGTATAGCATGGCATAGCAGAGCAAGCTACCCAGAATACACATTTGCTTACACTAATAAATATAAATGTAATGGAATAAAACATTGGACATCATTTAGTGAACCGAGTGAATTGTTTGGTACCAGCTAACTACCTCTTTACACACTCCATCTCTTCATAAGAATTAATGACTGCCCACCTGTTAGACCTGACGCTGATGGAAGACTGAGAGTCTGGGTCTCCGACTGCCTGCCCCAGACCAAGTTAGCTACAATCCACACTTTCAAACTACATGTCTATGTCATCCTGATATGCCAGCACTTGGATATATGATGGAACTAATTCTGCTTTACTATTACTATTACTTCTGCTAAACATGCACTATATGGACAAAAGTATTGGGACAACTGCTCATGTATTGTTTCTGAAATCAAGAGTATTTAAAAAAAGAGTTTATCCAGCTGTTGTTGTAGTAACTATGCGTACTGTTCAGCGATGGCTTTCTACTAGATTGCGGAACATTCCTGTGAGAATTTGATTGCATTCATTGACAAGAGCATTAGTAAGATTAGGATGTTGGATGATCACTACCCTTCCTCTCCCCCAACTCCTCAACCCATCCCAAACGTTCTGGAGGGAGCACTATTATTCCAGAGAACAAAGTTGCACTGCTTCACAGCTCAATACTGGGGGGCTTCATCAGAATCAGAATCAGAAACAGATTATTATACCCTCTATGCTTGGCCTGGTGCCAATAGGTTCATGTTTTTCTGCTCCAGAGAGACAAGCTGTGTCAGGTGTGTCAGCAATGGGTGCAACTTAAAGTAGCTGATTGCATTCATTAGCAGGGTGTCCAACAACATTTGGACATATAGTGTATACATATTGTATATGGGTTATATCAGTAGACCTAACCATAACAATGGACCTATGTAGTGTTATGGAGACCTAGCAAAGTTTCTTCCTCCAGCTTTGGGGAGTCTTTTCATTGCCACTGTTGCTCTTGGCTTGTTCCCTTGGGCTCACATTTTATTGCTTGATATTTTTTGGTCTGGATTACTGTAAAGCAGCTTAACAGGGACATAAAATTGTAAAAAACAAAAAAACAAAACAAACAAAAAAAACTATGCTATATAAAAAAAATGACTTAACTGGACTGTTTACATTGATGTTGTTTGCCCTAAAGAATTGAAATTAACATTATTGTACACATTTAACATTGTTTCTATTAAAAGCTTTAAATTGACTTGATGAAAATTCCAATCCATGTGTTATCTTCTATGGTTTCTACCTTCAATAAAGACTGTCGCTGTACAGTGTGGTGTGTACAGTGTGTGGTGGCTTTTAGGTTCTTTGGCAGTTGAATGGTGTAACACTCACATGTCTGCGTTGCTATGAGACCAGCAGTAAACGCAGCATATAGCCTGCTCACACTTAAAGAGAGACTAGTTAGCAGCCATACATTAAACAAGCATTATAGCTTGCATAAGGTGCTTAGCAAAGAATTGTTTTGGCCACATGTCTCCAGGCTTCTGGGGAAAGGTTTGAGAGTCCTGAGCATGGTGGCTTTGGCGTTGCTGGAAGTCAAACTCATGACCTCCTGATTAGTAGGGAGTGAAAATGCAGAAAGACATTTTGAAAACTCTCCTACAGTGCACACTACATAAACAAAAGTATTGGGACACCTGCTCGTTCATTGTTTCTTCCAAAATCAAGGGCATTGAAAGTAGTTCATCCTGCTTTTGTTGGAATAACTGTCTCTACAGTCCAGGGAAGGATTTCTGCTAAATTCTGGAGCATTGCTGTCAGGATTTGATTGCAATTAATTACAAGACCGAATATTGAATATTAGTTGTCATTCTATCATTCCAGGAAACACAGTTCCACAGCTCCACAGCTCACTGCTGGTGGGTTTTACACCCTTCTAGCCCATGTCTGGTGGTTGGTGTGGCGCAACAGATAACACCACTCACTACCTGCCACTGAGCTTCCACACCATGTGGGAGGCTGGGGTTTGATTCCTGGTCTTGGTGACTATGCTGTGCTACATCGATAAGAGTCCTTGGGCAAGACTCCTAACACTACATTGGCCCTCCTCTGTAATATGAGTACCCTTGTAAGTCGCTCTGGATAAGAACCTCAGCTAAATGCCATAAAGGTAAATGTAAATGTCTGGCATTTGCTCCAGAGAGTCCTATTCTACAAGCAATAGTACTAGTACTTTACTAATCAAGCTGTGTGTGTGCATTTGCACATCTGTGTCAGCAAAACGGGGTCAACTTAATGTAGCTAAATGCATTCATTAGAAGGTGTGTCAACAAACATTTGGACACATAGTTCACTTAAAATAACAATTCTTTATTTAAGTGCTCTGTCTGACCATAATGAAGGATTTGAGCACAGACCTCCTTCAGTTAATTTACCTTTTCATTTGTCGACACAGAAATGTAACTTTTTGGCTGTCTAAAGCCCATTTCACACCAGACATGCATGAGCAAACCCCTCCTATATCAGTCATTGAAGCCTTTGCAATACACTTTGGGTGCAATATGCTCCGGGTGCAATATGCTCTGGGGTTATTTTTGATGCCTGCCATGTGCAATATTCTTGCAGTTTATATACAGAAACAAGTACAAGTACAAACACGTGCAAATATAAGTACAAAATGCAGTATTGCAAGCTTATATATATGCAAAACTCAATATAGGATAATAAACATCTCAACAAGCAGCTATTCTAGAGCTGAAAGCAAGTATTCCATAACAATAAGCTATTTACCTGATACACCTGATACATTAAATAATAACTGAGGCTTATTGAAAAAGCTATGCTCACATTTAGTGCACATAGCATACAGGGATACAGGGACAACATTGCCCTTTGTAGCCTGTATTCTTATCATGAAAAAAACAGGATCCGCTGGCCCCTCGCAACACGTGTGCTGTGTCTAGTGTGAAATGAGGAGTGTCATGAAAGCATTCTGGCGCACCCTGTGCATTATGTCTGCTGTGAAATAGACTTAGGTTCCTCCATAAGTTCCAATCTTCATCCAATCTGGCAACATCGGGCATTTGAGGGTCGGGAGCCCAGGAACCCTGCCTTGGCTGGAGGCTCTATGTGATAAAAGTTAGGAAAAGATCATGGCCTGTGAGTGGAATTTGACAATGATGAATTTAGGGGGAAAGGGAATGCTGAAAAGACATTCAACAAAAATGGAAGCAATTCAATTCAGCTTAAAGTCATTTCAGAACATTGTCAGCACATATTTTATTTGTTAGCTTTCTGCACAGCTTTATTTGAGCACAGTATACATGCTAAAGCTTATTATTTAGTAATTCCACAGACAGCAATGTAAACTGGCTCAGCTATAGTAGAGAGAATCGGAACAGTAGGCCTGCTGGGAGGCCCTGTTCCGTTGCTAAAGTTGCTAGCTACTATTTCATTCTTACGGCAGTTCTGTCATCCTACTGTTGTTCTCACATACAGTATGTCCTTTGATGGGGTTGTAGGGCCTCAGCCTACTTCGGGCGGAGACAATGTTTGCCTGGATTTGGTGAACAATGTGACGTTATTGTGGGAAAAAAATGAACAACCAGAGAAAACGAACTAGCATTAGAAACTTGCCATCCTCAACCCTTGATCTGTTCAAGGGTCTCACATACCACCTGTGGCTTAGTTGCCTTCTTCTCTTCATAATGACAGAGTAGCCAAAGCAGTTCTTAATCCTTTATCCTTCTAGCATTTGTTTAAACGCTTCCGAAACCTTGCATATCACCGTAGCTAGAACTGTGATAATAGTTTACTAGTTGACATTTGGAATTTAACATTGTAAAATGTCACAGTCAGACATCACCTGCAGGCAAAGCCAGCTTGTACAACACTTGTAAACGTCTGAGCGCCTTAGCATTTATCCTGTGCCTTAGTCTAGTGAACTAGTGTCATGCTACAGGCCTATACCAGAAACTCCTAATCTCTAAAGACTGACATGGTCTACATATATGCTAGCTACCTGTGTCCAGCTAGCTTTTGCTAGTTTCTCACATTTCCCTAGATAGAGCCTTAGTGGGCAGACTTAATTAGCCTAGTGAGCGAGCGCCTTCATAGAGGCTGTGCCAGAAATGTCAGAAAGACTAACATGGCTCAAATAGGTATTAGCTCACCAATGAACCACTGGTACTATATTAAAATAACTATTTAATTCTAAATGATATTCTGGCATCCGACTGCCAACTCAGACTAACAAATTGGCCATTGCACTCACACAATTAAAGTTCATTTTAAGGTTTCAAGATATACTTGCCATTTCTAATGCACCTCCTGATGCATTTGAGCCCAAATACAGTCATTTACAGCTCCCGCTCCAGTGTTCACTGATTAAAACTGATTAAATTAAAATTAAAAAGATTAAATCTGTGGAGCCAATGGCAGCCTTCCTCTAAAAGAATGGAGGGGAGCAGGCTAACCTGTCAGCCCCTGCCCATTCATGCATGTTGTATAGTACATTGGTAAGCGCCGACTGGTAACCATAGCAACAGTAAACCAACAAGGAATGTCTGCAGAGCTTCTAGCGATTGTACTGTACTGATTATACTCGTACACTGTTTGTCAGAGAGTAGCTGAACACACAACGGAAGAGGATCGAAGGGGAATGTAAAGGTAAATGACAAGACAGAGCTAACAACAAATGATGAATGGTAAATAAGCATCTCTAAAGGCCTAAATGGTGTCACTTGCTTTTAATGAGATCTAGTTTAACAGGATACTATTTGTATGGTTAAACTCAAACCATAATTTATGTATGCAATATAAAAGCAAATGACTGCTTAATATTTCAGACGGAATTTCTGTGGACTGTGCAGACTATCCTAAAACAATAGGTCCAACATTATAAAGCGAAATAGAAGCTTCTGTGTTGAATATTGTTATGTAATGGCGCTGGTGGCCAATAGCAGCCAGTGAATTTGTGGTTAAGTGGCTGCCCTCATCATCACTTGCAGATTACTTAAATAGATCCAGTATCACACAGTTAGTACCAAGCCAGCAAAAGTATCTTGCACTTGCTTAATGCCAGTAGTGCAGCAAAAAAAATTACAAGCATATATAATGAACAGTGGGTAAAAAAAGTATTTAGTCAGTCACCAATTGTGCAAGTTCTCCCACTTAAAAAGATGAGAGAGGCCTGTAATTGACATCATAGGTAGACCTCAACTATGAGAGACAAAATGAGAAATAATGGTGGAAAATAAGTATTTGGTCAATAACAAAAGTTCATCTCAATACTTTGTTATATATCCTGTTGGCAATGACAGAGGTCAAATGTTTTCTGTAAGTCTTCACAAGGGTGGCACACACCATTGCTGGTATGTTGGCCCATTCCTCCATGCAGATCTCCTCTAGAGCAATGATGTTTTGGGGCTGTCGGCGGGCAACACAGACTTTCAACTCCCTCCAAAGGTTTTCTATGGGGTTGAGATCTGGAGACTAGGCCACTCCAGGACCTTGAAATGCTTCTTACAGCCACTCCTTTGTTGCCCTGGCAGTGTGCTTGGGATCAATGTCATGCAGAAAGACCCAGCCACGTTTCATCTTCAATGCCCTTGCTGATGGAAGGAGGTTTGCACTTAAAATCTCACAATACATGGTCCCATTCATTCTTTCATGTACACGGACCAGTTGTCCTAGTCCCAGAGAAACAGCCCCAAAGCATGATGTTGCCACCCCCATGCTTCACAGTTGGTATGGTGTTCTTTGGTTGCAACTCAGCATTCACTCTCCTCCAAACACAACAAGTTGTGTTTGTACCAAACAGCTCTACTTTGGTTTCATCTGACCATAAGACATTCTCCCAGTACTCTTCCGGAACATCCAAATGCTCTCTAGCAAACTTCAGACGCGCCGGGATATGTACTGGCTTAAGCAGAGTCCCTGGCGGCGTAGTGTGTTACTGACGGTAGCCTTTGTAACATTGGTCCCAGCTTTGTGCAGGTCATTTACTAGGTCCCCCCGTGTGGTTATACTGTCTGGGATTTTTGCTCACCGTTCTTGTGATCATTTTGACCCCACGGGCTGAGATCTTGCGTGGAGCCCCTGATTGAGGCAGATTAGCAGTGGTCTTGTAGGTCTCCCATTTTATTGCTCCCACAGTAGATTTCTTCACACCAAGCTGCTTGCCTATTGCAGATTCATTCAGATTCCAGTCTTCCCAGCCTGATGCAGGTCTACAATTTTGTTTTTGGTGTCCTTCGACAGCTCTTTGGTCTTCATCATCGTAGAGTTTGGAGTGTGACTTTTTGAGGTTGTGGGCAGGTGTCTTTTATACTGTTAACGAGCCATTAATACAGGTAATGAGTGGAGGACAGAGAAGCCTCTTAAAGAAGAAGTTACAGGTCTGTGACAGCCAGAAATCTTACTTGTTTGTAGGTGACCAAATACTTATTGTCCACCATTATTTGCAAATAAATTCTTTAAAAATCAGACAATGTGATTTTCAGAACTTTTTTTCTCATTTTGTCTCACAAATCGCACAATTGGTGACTGACTAAATACGTTTTCTCCACTGTATAAACTGCCACGGTTGGCAAAAACAACTGCCACTCACAAGACAAGAAAATCACTCATGGACCACTTCATCCCACAGACGAATTAACAGTGAATGCTCACCCAGAATTAACCTGTGTTTCAAAGCCTTTGTGAAGCTATTCATAGATCTGAGTATGGGATGTTTGACTGTGTTAAGTTGATAGCCAAGGATGCCAACCAATTCTTGGCAGTGTTTTTGAAAATGATTGCCAGATCTTGTCTCCTTCACTGCTACCATTCTCATGTCCAACAGACTAGCTCTTTCCACTTAAAATATTCACCACAGAATACAATCTACATTTGACTATACTGGATGGATCTTATTATGATTCATTTCCACATGAATAAAATAATTTCACATTCAATGACTTTGGTGCTCAGTTTTTTTCTTTTGTTTTTAAGGTCTTCTAATAACTGTGTTGATGTAATGATCTTGTAAATGTCAGGCCCTCATTATTGTGCCTTCCCGTGGGGCGATCCCGGGTCGCCGCCCACAGGCCCATACAAGGACTTCCGGATCATTACGTGTTCATTTCGTGTTCATGTGTTGCACCTGGGACTGGGAGCATTTAAGGAACCTCCCTACAGATAGTCACTGTCATGAATTGAATCTCCATGTGTTTGTTGCGTGATCCTGTTGGCTGGTATCTTGACCTGTTCAAGTTATCTTCAAGTCATGTTCTTGAGTCAAGTCCATTACATCGCGTCCAGTTCATGCTTCCTGGTGGCTCAAGCTCACGAGGCAGTTTCACGACATACTCAGGTTGGGCTTGCCCTGGTATCTAGTTCAGCCAGCTACCCCTTTGTTTACATAAAGCGGGGCTCTAATTCTCAGTTCTAGTTTCACTTTAGTATTGCCCAAGCACGGCTTGTGGCTGTGGCTTGTGACTGTGGTTTCCCAAACGAGGCTTGCAGTTTTAGTTCTGTTATTACTCCTCTGTCTCCCAAGCTAGGCTTGGTTTTCGTTTGTCCCCTTCCCACGTTCTGATTTTGGTAGTTTACGGATCTATCCCCTGTCGCTCCCTGCTCCTCCCAGTCCCAGGTTTGTTGTTTTCACTGTTTTGTTTGTCACATTCTGTTTGTGTTCCTGTTTTGCCTCTTAAATTGCTGTTCCTTGGTTTCACTGCACCTTATTTTGTATCCCTGTTGTGTTTTAATAAATCTTGCTTAGTGACATCTCTGCGAGTGTTCTTCTCGTCTTTGTCTGGCCACACACGCTGTGACAGTAGAAATTTATGTGAGGAGCCTTTCTTCTAGATGAGTATATTTGACAATCACAGGCAGAGTGATCAACACAAAGTATGGACTTTTATTCATTTGTCGTTTACAGCATTTACAGTCCTTCACTTACAGTCACACACTTGAACAATAACAGTTTTAACAGATTCTTGCTTTGCTCTGGATACCAAATTGTTATGTAACATGTAACTTATACACAAAGTATTGGACTTTGAACTAAATTTGAAGTAAAAGTCTCTTTTTGTGAACTGCCTCCCCAGTCTGGAATTCATCTCTCTCCACTGTCTGCACTTTTGCATAAAAAACACTGCTTACATGGAACACTGAATGAACAAACACACACACACACACACACACACACACACACACACACACGCACGGTAAACAATGTATGAACACAATTGTCAATGCGCCCTCACTACTGTGAAACGAATAACCTGTAGATAAATTCCAGACTCCTTTAGTAGGTAGTCCCTGTGCCAAACAGTCTTGCAAGAAAACTGTTTAATAGTATATACAGGTTTTCACTATGAACACCATGCAGGCCCATTAGTTTGACATTCCACGTCAATTACAATTTCCAGTGAACTTATGCAAATCTAGCCATAAAGATGTAATGATAACCATTGATAATTTGCATTACTAAGTTGCATTACCACAACAGAACTGACAACAACTATTTACAGAAAGAGGTCTCTACAAAAAGGCAAAACAATCCTAATGTAATGTCACTGACAGGTGTGAGATGCTAGAAATTGTTTCCATTTGTATCATGTATTCCTGGTACAATAACCCATGTTTGAATAAATGTCATTGATTAGGTGATTTATTATTTATTAGGATCTTATTTAACTTAACAATAGAGGAATCCAAATGTACACAGTTGCAAATTTGAGCTAGTAAGTTTCTGTTGTGTTTACAGTAATGTTTTGTAGACAGCAAAGCATCCCTTACATTTTTGCAATTTTCTTTTGTATTTGACGTGTTTTAGAACATGCACAGTGAATTTTGGACAACTCTGATCAAATGACAAATTTTGCTGATTTTTAATACACCAAATGTTAAAATATGAAAATGTTTTATAAAAGAAAATCAGCAAAAGCTATTTCACAGTTACTTTATCGTAACTTAAAAAAAAAACAAATTTTGTAGAGTCTTCAGAACTTAACTTGTAATTTGTTTGCTGACTCATTAGGACTGGTTTGACTCTTCAACAATCATGGGCTCCTCTAAGCAGCTGGTAGAGCATCACCTTACAAAAAGGTGTCAAAGTGCTTTCAGCTAAGACATTAAGGGAACTGTGGATGTCAGATGCTAGATCTCAAAGACCAAGAAAAGTCTTTCAACTCACTCGATGACCAGAAAGGCAAAGCGAAACCTCTATATGACGGCAAAATTCTGCAGAAAGGTGCAATCTGCAATGTACAACCTTATCAACAACCTCATTACAACTAACGTCTGAAATATGAAACACAACATCTATATAAACCACAAGATGTTCTAAAACAAGCACTGTTTATAATAATTCTTTTCTTTTCTACTTCTATTACCAAAGAATAGCCTCACCAGTTTGTACAGAAGTCCCTGTTGTTACTGAATAATAGACCTTAGCGTGTAATACTCCTTGCTGCTTGAGGTTAAACTTGTTGGCAGGCAGGAAACTTTGGTTTGATGGAAGAATGGATTCCACAAAATATCAGCCAATTCTAGAACAATTCTACAACAGGCAATACATCGCAACATCCACCATCGTCTACCATGATGGCAAGGTCCTCATAATTCCCTGATGTAAACATTGATAAAAATGAGTTTCATCAATGTGATCTGAAACAAGCTGTGCGTGCAACACAGCCCAAGAATACTGCAGAGCTACTCGTGTTCAGAAAGGAAGAGTGGGTGAAAACTGCTAAAAATAGAAAGGACTTTCTTATCATTTGCAAGCTGTGATATTTGCCAAAGAAGGTGTTACTAAGTACTGATTTAGTAACCTTTAAACATGCCACAATTTATTTTCTTCTGTTTGGTTTAATAAAAAATCAAGACATATAATTATGTATCAAGTAACTGTGTATTAACAAGTGCAGAACAGTTTTATTTATAAAAGTAGTTTGCTTAAAATTTTGCATGTACTTAATTCATTTCCAAAATCAACAAAGTACTGTATGTCCTTTTTCCAGACTTGCCCAGACTTCAACATTTTACTGACTGTCAAATATGGATATATTCAATGACATACCCAGACAGTTTGCCAGTTGTGTAATTGTGTAATTACCTTTAACAGCATAGCAATAACTGTAGCCTATTAAAATCTTAAAGCTAAACAATCATAATGTTAAAGTTTGCATGGACAGTAAGAGTATAGGATTTGAATCGTGAGGATTCTGTAAGTTTAAAGGTTTTCAAAGCCTCTTTTGGTGTGCTTTTAAGACAGCCTTGCAGGCATGGCTCTAGACCAGCTCAACTACCTAAATCCTTAAGTACGCCTGTCTAAAAACTAAATAAATAATAAAATAAAAATAAAAAAAATGCAAAGCTCTGGGTTGTCAGAGAATATAGTCTCACTTCACTGCCTTTTTAGAACAGAAGACAAGCAAGCTATATGCATCAGAACCCTTTTCTCTATTTATAGAAACACACTTATAAATGTTTTAAAAGTTAACTGCTGTGCAGCTGTCACATTAAAGTGACAATGTTTTCATGTGCACGTCACTATAATACAAGCTGGGCTAGTATTTGTGGAAAACAGAGCAGTTCACCTTGTCCACATAGCAACCGTAAAGCTTGCTTTGTTACACACAAGGTAGAAACCGGACTGTTAGTTAGTCAGCAGCTACATGAAAATGAAACAAAAGTGTAGTATTGGTGGTGTAGTCTGGTCTGAAGAAGTGGGATACACCGTGAGTAGCTGGTAGCAAAGCTTCTCTAGCTAGTACATACTGATGAAATAACAACAATTAGCTAGCTCATAGCTCATGGACCCATAACCAACTGATCTGTCCATCAGTTACTTTGTTCAGTTGTTCGGTTGTTTTGCACATGCAACTCTACTGTACTCTTTAACTTTCTTTACTGTTTTTTTTTACTTCTGAATCTTACAACCTGCCATGAAAACACCCCAAACAGACATGTACATGTATATAGTGGTATACACTATGTGGATATGTCCATTAATGGATATTTTCCATTAATATCTTAACCCTGATTTCCACAATCGCAAGTGAATGTCCAGGTTGGTGGAACCATCTCCAACAAATCCTTTTCAGATCTGCACTCAGGAATTTCTAGTGGTTCTTTGTATTAGCCAATCCAACAAGTTCTGTTAAACTAACCTTTTTTTATATGGGCACAGATCAGCTACCAGCTGTAGTCCATCATGATCACTAACAGGAGGTTAAGAGGCCTTGGCCATGGCCAGTTAAAAGACCTTTTGGAACTTTCTACACCACTGAATTAATCACCTAAGAGGGTGGGCGTTTTTATATTTTAGGCTCAGTATGTATAATTTGAGAGTTGAAAGCCTAATATAATGATAATGTTAATATCCTATTCCCACTTACCATCTTGTGAACTTGTGAGTTTTAATGTTTATTAAGAGGCTGGAGCTTGGGTAACCTCAGTTGGCAAACCGAATAAATCTGGATATACATGGTGCTGAAAAGCTCTGTTTACCCAGAGACTTTCATTCATTTGCCAACATTTTGGCATTAGAAGAAAGTTCCTAGCAAACATGGACAGGCACAGGAAGCTAGGCACACTTCTAGGTGTTATAGGACCACTGAGTAAATCCCATTGAAATGAAAATGTGCTCTTTGCAGGTGTTATAGTTCCTATGCCACTATGGTGGTTACCTTCCTCTTAGCCCTGTACAGTGTACAGTTGGTGAGATTGGCTCAAATTAAAGGTCTCAGTGACCATCTAAACATCTAAACTGAGCTTACAGTTTTGTGAGCACACAATGGCTACTGTGTAATAAAAAAGTCTTGCAATCTGCCAATGAACAAAACTTGCAATTTGCCAATGATCGGGCCAATAGTTGTTGTGCCACTCACAACTCACAGGAACCTTTAAAACCTTTCATTTGGATTTTAGGAAAAACAAAAGAGTAACATTTGATGGTAAGGATGGACCATTCTTAACCATCTGGACCGTATCGCAATCTTTAAGTAACAGGAACAAAATGTAGAAATAACAGTAGGAATCATGGGGGTTATGGCCCGGACTTCACATGACTATTTCACACGTACAATAAATATTTACATCTTTACAATATTTTGAAAATAGCACACAGGTTATTTTAGCAGCAGTTAGAGTAAACAGACCATGTGTGTAAACGTCATCTTTTCAGTATAAGCAATCTAGAAAGTTACATCTGTGTGAGGTCACTGTTTTTTTATGTACAAAATAAGCAGCAGAATTTGTAATGAGAGAAAGGGCGCAGGACTGAGACAGAGAGAGAGAGAGTAAGAGAGAGAGAGAGAGAGAGAGAGAGAGAGAGAGAGAGAGAGAGAGAGTGAGTAAGTGTGCCATCCATAATCATCAGATGAAATGGTCAACGACAGTTATGACAGCTGTCCCCTTTGGATCTATTTCCTGACTCATTCAGCTTTTTGAAGCAGACTAAATCTCACTGTCTCTGACAGGCAGCGTTCTCTTTCTTAGAAAACACTAGGAGGGCAGGGTCATTTCATTTTCAATAGGTCATTACAGAGCATGGAAAAGCAAGCAGGGACATGACAGTGAGAATTTGTTGGAAAAATGTCCAAAATTGACAGCATAGTTAAAGATATATCGGTTATTATGACGATAAAGTAGCGGCTGGCAGAACATTTTTTGGGTCGACTCAACTTTTAGTTTAGCCTTAGTTTAGTTTCCCTTGGTCACATTTTTAAGTTCTGCTTCTCAGGTTAGTCAGCAATAAAATCAAGTTGGACAAGATGGGAGTTAACATAAAAACATTAGTAAAAGAGTTGCAGCTGAAATTGATTATTTTGTATTGAGTTCAGTCTGTGTTCCTCTCCTTCAATTACATCCCAGCTTCAGGTCTGGACTCCTCCTATCACACGGGGAAGCCTTCCCATTCAAACTTATGATTTCCTGTCTCTTAAGAATTGCAACACAGAAGAGCTGTAAAACCATGTACGTATCTGTGTCCAAAAAAAACTGAAAAAAAGAAAGTTAACTCATAACTGTGTTTTATGTAGCATAATTTACAGTTCTAGAGTGGTACAGTCTAACTGCCTGCTTATCAAGTGTGAGAAGACCTTAGGTTCAAATCCCAGCAAGAGTTCAGCCCTCCACTGTCAAAAGAAGCTAGGCTGTTACAGTCTGAGGTCATGTGATAGATGGATATTCTAACCTACTGGTGGAAATAAACAGTAAACTAATTGGAGGAAGAAACACTGACTAAGCATATCGCACAATATTTTAGCAATTTCAGCTGCAGCTTATTTACCAATATTTTTAAGTTGGCTCAACTAAATATATATTGTGTGACCTAAATAATAATTGTGAGTTAGGAGGGTTTTGTAAGTAAACTGAATTAAATAAAAATCAGTAACTTTATTATTTTAATTTGGCCTGACTTTTTCAGTGTGCATAATCAATCTGGACTCCTATTGGAATCTGGACTACTGGAATACTGGAATGTCTCCAGACTACTGTAGATTCATTTTTACAAGCCATCAGTAAAAATGCCATACAAAACTTTCATGTAGAAAACACAGATCAGCCATAACATCAGCATCTCTCTAATATTGAGTAGGTTCCCCTCGTGCCACCACAGCAGATCTTACTATTCAAGGCACAAACTCCACAAGCCATCTGAAGGCGTCCTGTGATATCTGGAAGCAAGGCGTTAGCAGCAGATCCTTTAAGTCCTGTAATCTGCGAGGTGGAGCATCCATGTCACCGGTTTACTGGTTGTTGTTTCTTGGACCACTTTTGGTAGGTACTGACCACTGCATATCAGAAAAAACCCACAAGCCTGCCCTGATGTTTCAGTGGTGTCCTGACCCAGTCATCTAGCTATCACAAAAGTGCCTCAGGTCCTTATGGTTGCCCATTTTTCCTGCTTTTAACACCTTTATCACCTTTCAGAACTGACTGTTCACATGCTGCCTAATATATCCACCACTTGCCACTGTAGTGGAATATAACCAATGTTTTTTCACTTCACCTGTACTAATGTTATGGCTGATCAGTATATGTTAATGAGAGTATGCTTTCCAGGCTCTCTACTCAGGCACTCCAGGCTGTGAAAGAGAAGTCCATTCATGACATAAACGAACATGCCCCTATGTATAGTGGCCTTAACATTTACTTGGCATTTCATCAGCTCATTGAGTTGACCTTCTCAAGTCAGAAAAAGCTGCAGTCAATGCTCATGACAGGAAGCATGCCTTGCCAACCAGTGAAATGCATTTCCATTTGAATTAATCCTCAAGAAACTGGCAGAGAGGTCACTGTGCATTGTTAGGACACTGATATAGTGTGATATGACTGCCTGAAAAGTTTGAAGAGAATAAAAGCATAGGACTCTTTGATGACTGCGGTCCATTGAGGATGTTGTCTTACACTGCAATTTAATCAACAGACCATTGTTTTTAAGAAGTCCATAGAATGGTATAATGTATTTCCAGTGTTGACCATTTTGCTGAAACACGGATGATTTGAAGAGCAAAAAGTTCTTTTTTATTCCAATGGTGCCATCTTAAAGGTCATAGATTACCTGTAAACAAAAGAAAAATATTAAATAAGTGTATTTCATCACAAATTTACATTTCATTATGGCAAAGAACAAACGTATTGCCCTAGCTAACCTGTAATCCAAAATGTAGCAAGCAAACAAAGTCAGAAAGCACACGCCAAGTTTTCCAACTTCTGTATAATTTCGTTTTGCAAGGGTTTGTGCTTGTGAATTCATGCATAGTTTCTAAATCAGCAGATGACAGTATGCTTCTGTAACCCAGCAGCATGGTCATTGCCTAGCTGTTGTTATTTTCTGTGGGTGCTGTAGCATTACATTCAAGTCTAAGTCAAGTGGATGTAAAGTGGGCATAGGTCTTATTAAAAGATATAATTGAATTCCCCATTAGGATCACACTATGAAGGCAATGAATAATTACTGAATTAATAACAAACAAAGACAGAAAACAAGATCATAAGGTTGCTCATAGCTATTATGTGCTGGCACACTATCAATAGTTTGAGAAGACTTAAGCAAAACTACATCCAGTATACACACCTTTTCTAGATCCTCCATAATCAGATCCTGTTTTTTCAGGTTCTCCTTCCCAGAAGACTGGCTGCTCTCACCTAGACCTTTCCCATTTCCCACTATTTGAATTCCCTGAACCAAGCCCAGCCCAGGTCTACAAGCCCCAGTTCCAAACTCAGACACCTTGGTCAAGTGCAAGTTTGTGGGTAGAACTGCGTTGCCTTGTACCCGGTGCGAGTAGGTCCTCCTCTTGCCCCGCTGGGCTGAACAAAACTGCAGCTTGAAGGCAATCTGGAAACCTCTGCGAAAGTTCTCGTTGAAAAACCCGTAGATGATAGGGTTGACACTGCTATTGCAGAAGGCCAACCAGTGGGCCAGTGGGTAAACGTAGATGTTGATGACCCGATGCTGGTACTCACTCAGGCTGGCGTAGTCACTCAGCATCATTAGTGTCCACAGAGGGAGCCAGGACAGAATGAAGAGCAAAGCCACGACCAACAACATCTTAATCACACGTTTCTTTTTCCGAGACACTGTGTGAGCTTTGCCTTCATAGGCACCTGCTTTTCTAGAGCCAGACCCATTGGCGGACTCAGAGCCCCCAGCTTGAGCCGTTGCTGGGACAGCCGTCTTGAAGAGCGTAATCCCGATGCGAGCGTACATGATGACAATGAGGGTCAGGGGAGCCAGGTAGATGTTGGCAAAGAGGACAGTGGTGTAGATCTTTCGCATCTCCTGGCTGGGCCAGTTTTCACGACACCAGTAGAAGGGGCGGGTGGCATTGCCGTCACCCAGCAGGATGGAGACTCGGCTCTCTTTGGTGACCTGGAGCATGACGCCTGAGGGACACATGATGGAAATGGCTAGCACCCAGATGATAATGATGATGACAGTGGAGGTGGAGATGGTGAGCTTCTGCTTGAAAGGATAGACAATGCAGCGGAACCTGAGAGAAAGACAGAGAAGGGAGAAATGGGGAAAATAAGTTTTGGACCCTCTTTATTTGGATAGCTCTTGGAAAGCAGTTTACTACAAACTACTGAAAGTCAGTTGATTCATCAGTTGAACATCATTAGGGCTAGGGTTAGGATTAAGATCAGGATTATGTTTAGGACCAAGGTAAGGGTTAGGATTAGATTTTGAGTTGGGATTAGCATTAAGGTTAGGTTTGGGAACGGGGAACAATGTAAGGGTAAGTATTTATAAGATAATAAAAAATTGTTCATTGTGGCATGAAAAACAATCCCATGGTAGTTTTGCCAGTTTATTAGATAAAACCTCTGGAAAACATCATAAAGAAAACAAAACATGAAAGAGTAGTTTTACAGTCTATTTTCTACAGTGTACAGCATGTTAGTTACTTATATTATACCTTATATTTAGGTGAATAGTTAAAAATTAGGAAAGCATCTACAGTGGGATATCCAAATAAAGTGTTACCACAGTTTATGTTAGTCATGTAGGAAAATTCATACACTTAAAAAAAAGAAAATCTGTGTTATTCAACTGAAATAAATGACTTGAATAAACAAGGTATTTTTTGAGCTCAATACATCTAGTAAATTACAAAACTAACTTGTTGCCACCTTAAAATGTTTTTAAGGTGAATTGACATAACATTTGTTGTGTGTGAGTGTTGGGACATGACATCTTCTTAGACATTTTCTCATGGGTGTTATGCAAAATCATGTCAATGGCACATACATACAAAAACTTACCTGTCCACAGCAATGACTACCAAAGTGAAGACTGAAGCAGAAACTGATATTCCTTGTACCATCCCACTCAGCTTGCACACCAAACTTCCAAATGGCCAGCCTGTCAGAAAAACAAAGGCACAGACTTAACAGAGAAGCTCCAGTCATTCTTTTGACATGACGCATGAAACAAGCTCTATTGTTCTCTATTGCTGTTTGTACCATAATTATAAGTGCATTCTCATAGACCTTCAACAGCACTTTGAAGCGTCTTCCATAGCTGTGCTCCCTCACAAGCTCAGATGTTGACTCACAGATGTGGATAAGCTGAAAACCCAGGTAAGCATAATCAACTTTTCAACTTGGATGAAACACTGATGAAATATGAAAACTGCAGACAGCTCTTACTCTTTTTCTCTCTCACGCTCACTGTCACACATTTCTGCTCTTTCCCCTATCTGTCTTTTAGTGTTTTTCAATTACTGACACCACTTAGAGGAAATCCCCCAACTCCTTTAGACTGCTGCCACTCTATATGCCTCAGGGTTACTGAAGAGGCAAAACATAATTCTCAGTAAGTGTGAGTGTGTTTTTAATAAATGCTTCTGAAAGTAAGAAGGACCCATAGGAATTGTTACAGTGGCTGATTAGATTCTCAGACTGAGCCTGACGGATAGCCTCAGTGCTGGTAAGAATGATGTAATGTGCTGAGGACACTAGGCAAAGACTACAGCAAAGACAGAGCAAAAAAAATAACGAGCCTGACAAATGAGAAAAAGTGAGGGAGCGATCAAGAAAGCGATCAAGAGAGAGTTGAGGCTTTTATCTCTTTTATATCCAAGTTCACATCTACTTCAAGAGGAGGGGAACCTTGCACTTGCAAGAGCATTTCAGACACCCCCAGATACTTTTGGGAGAACATAGGAGTTCAAATAGTACATTCAGATAGATACATTTAAAGCAACACTGGAAAAAAACACTTTGAAATCGATACCATCGCGAGACTACAGGAGATCCAACATGGCGGCGCCATGCTACTGAAAGGCAAAACACGGATAAACTAAGACGCTACTGGACAGAACACCTTCTCAATGAAACTCTGAATAGCACTTTTGGTTTCCTGGATGATTACTATAATCGGCTGTGCATCATGAGCACCATGAGCAACCCAAGAAAGCAACTGCGACACGATTGCTCCTCGATACGGAGGAAGACACGATCACTACATCTCGGGTCATTCTGCTCCACTCTATCAATGAGAAACTTGCTATGCTCGAAATGATGCATGCCAACATAAAAGAACTCAAAACACATCTTAAGTTCACCCAGTCACAGAAACAGACAGCACTATTAAACCAATAAAATGAGGCGAAAGTACATATTTTAGATTCAGACTCAGAAAACAAAAAGCATGCAGACTTAGGAATGTGGCTTTAAGTGTGCAAGGCAGTGCAATCAGAAAAATGCCTAAAAAGACACTTTGCAGCTGAGAATTAGACAGGTCACTCACAGTCTCTTGCTTCATAAATGACAACAAATGCTTTTTGTACAATCACTGCATAGTGCATGGCATTGAATGGCTTATATGCTGTTGTGTGATGTTTTTGGTATGTTATGGATGATAAAAGCTTGCTTTAAAATCTACATTTTCTAGCGCTTCCTGGAGCATACAAGTTCTTCAAAAAACACACTCCCTCAAGATATGAACTTGGAGCCAGACCTTAACAAATGATCCATTAGCGCTATGAATGTTGTCATGAATTGGAAATACTTCTTCAGTCCTGGGGTCTCTGATCACTGGACATTTCTTTCAGTGGTCAAATTTCAGTCACCAGCTATGAAACTTGCTGAGTGTAAATTATAAAACTTCTGAAACTTCATCATGTCATCACTGTTGAATGATATTTGCCTCCTTAAACGTCTGCTAAGGCTGAACTATACCTAAATATAGGGCAATGCAGTATGAACAGAAATGTGTATATTGTAAGCAATTTGCATTGTACAATCATCAATGTAAAAAACCCAGAATTTAAAATATAGGTATTTTCAACAATAATATAATAATGCAACAAAGTCATATTACCGTAATAAAAAGTAAGCTGCTGGTTAATGATATTTCCTCTAATATTGCAATCTTAAGCTCATGCACTGAAAGTAGCGATGGGTTCATTTTAAATCAGGCACAAACAAAATAGGATCCACCATAGGATGAATTTTAAAAGGTATATGGAATGAAGTGACGTATCACCCTTATGTATACCATCACATAATCAACTATTTCAATAACTGCTTTTTGCTTAAATTTGTCCATAAGATTCAAGTTGTGTTTTTAAATGCAGATTTGTTCACAGCTTTGCTCTTATTATGGATCCCACTGTCCTTGTAAACTGAACAAATCCCAAATAGTAAAACATTAGTGAATGTGAAAATCCCAAAATAAAGGATAACATTGTCCAACATTTAAGGGGTTTTTACTTACCTGTGATAATGTTATCCACCAGGGTGGTGGGCATGCAGAAAATACCAACCAGCAGGTCACTGATTGCCAGATTGAGGATGAACAGGTTGGTGACGGTGCGCATGCTTTTGCTCCTCAGCACAATGAAGCACACCACCCCATTGCCTACCATACACACAACAAAGATGAGGAGGTAGGACATGATAAAGATGGCTGATACGGAGGGCTCATGAAGGTAGAAGTCCACATAAGTAATGTTGGGGCCGGGCAATTGATGATAAAGACTTGAGTCCAGTGAAAAGTTCTTAAAGTTCTCCAAAGTAGACAGTGGCACAGAGGACACAGTTGAGTTGAACTTTGGGGGCTTCATCGCCATTTTATAGCCTGCAGGAGAGATATATATTAATGTGTGGCGTGTGTCATCATAAAAGTACAAATAGAAACAATACACAGTTTATTAGGAACATTAACTAAACAGCTTCAGTGCTTCATGGCAAAAGATGTTGGAAACATTTCCCACAATATTACACCAACTCCACCAGCCCAGACCGTTGACACAAGGATGGATTTATGCTTGAGATCCTGCCGTCTGTGTCCCTTAGTAGAAAATCAGCAGATCATGCTACATTTTTTTACAGTTTTCAACTGTCCAGTTTTGGTGGGCTTGTGCTCACTACAGCCTCAGCCTTCTGTTCTTGGCAGACAAAAGTGGAACCAGACACGGTCTTCTGTTGTTGCAGCGCATCAACCTTAACCTCTTAAAAAAAAAAAAAAAAAACATTCTCTTAACATTCCCAGGCTTATTACACACTAAGGCGTATTACTCAGTACCTACAGGGACCTGATGTGTTATGCATTCTTGGGTGCTTTTTTGTTCAGAGTGGTTCTCTGAATTACCAGAGGCTTTCTATTTAGCTCAAAGCAGTCTGGACATTCGTTGTTGAGCTCTCTCATCAAGGGGGCATTTCTGTCTGCAGAACTGTGGCTCACTGGATGTTTTTCCTTTTTTACACCATTCTGACTAAGCTCTAAAGACTGTTGTGCTGAACATTACTGAGTGTTTATCATTGATTCCCAATAAAAAAATCCAAAGAAACACTCAAACTAGCCAATCTGGCAGCAAAAATCAAGTCATTCTGAGGGCCGATGATTTCTGAAGCTGCTGGCCTGTATCTTCATAATCTATGAAGGTGAAAAAAAAAGGTGAAATACTGTATATGCAGACATTTGATTCATCAGTCACATTGTAGTTGGATTTAGATTTCCTGGAGCTTTCAAACTACGTTAATGCTTTGTGGATGTGAGTTTGAGTGTGTGTATATGACTTAAATACAGTGCACAGGGGAAAAAATCCTAATATTTACAATTCTACCTATATCTCTTCGGAGAGACGTTGAGAAATGTCACTAGGAAAGTCACCACACATTCACTCTGGTATAGCTGTCACACACACACATAAATAACACATTCCTAACGATGCTTTTGCACAGTGGGAGTCGTAAAAGATGCATTAGCTGGTCTGAACAAGAATGAAGCAACCAACATAGGGACCTGGAAAACACTGGACCAAAGACGTTATCATGGTAATAGCACCCCCACTCTCTTTCTCTCTCTCGCACACATACACACACCTGCTACTTTTTGAGAATTTAAACATCACCGTATCCGATTTCTTCAGAGGAACTTTACATATCCTGATGTGACACAGCCTGAGGCACGGAAGCTTTGTATGTACTGTATTTTTCAATAGTAAAAGCTCCAGCTGTGCTTTCCTGTTGGATCTGCATTGCCCTGCCTAACTGCCTCTACCAACTCCATGCACTTTACTCTACTGATCGACAATTTTCTTTACTATTTACTTTTTACCCTTACTATTTACCTTTACTATTTTTAGAAGCTTCCTAGTAGCACAAAAATGCTTTTACAATTGCTTCTCTGCAACAATGAAAGCACTCCTCCTGAAAGCACCATTTGGGACTGACACATTAACAACACACTCACTAATGCTACGCACGCATAGGCAAAGACTACATTAGCAATATACACTGATCAGTCATATCATTAGTACCACTGACAGGCAGCAAATGATAAAAACAGTGTTAAAAACAGGAGAAATAGGCAACCATAAGCATCTGACCCACTTTCACTAGGACCAAACTGGGATGCCTAGGCGACTGGATCAGAGCATTTTCAAAACATTAGCCAGGTCTTGCAGGGTGTTCCCGGTGTGCAGTGGTCAGTATCTACCTAAAGTGCTCCAAGAAAGGATAACCTGTAAGCCGGTGACAGGGTCATGGGCAAATATAGCTCACTGATGCGGTCCATGGAGGCCCCACCTCACAACTTACAGGATCTGCTGCTAATGTCTTGGTATACCACAAGGTAAACCACAGGACACCTTCGGATGTCTTTCAGAAAATCCATGCCTCAAATGGCCAGATCTGTTGTGGCAGAACAAGGGGGACCCACTTAACATTAGGTGGGTGGTGCTAATGTTATAGCTGATCAGTGTATGCAGGCTATGTGACCTTGCCCCATGTTTTCTAGCTGTAAATGGGAACTATGCTGTTGATAATATTTTGCATTTTGTAACCGACGTCTCAATAGTCAACAATGATCCACCACCATGTTTAACAGCACAGAAAAGCCCCTAAAAGATCTTGAAACGAAAATACTTTTAAGAGACTTTCTAAGACCTTTTCTAGAGTGACCTCAACATTAGAGACAGTACAACATTGGCTTTGGGTCACTTCTGCTCCTTAGGACAAGGCAAGTATACAGAGTGTTAAGGGAATTGCTACTGGATACAAAAGCAGGCACAGGTGGAAACGCTGTTTTAGCATTTAATATACGATTGTCTCTGCAACGCTTCTGGTAGTGATGGTCTGCAACAATATAGCAGGGGTCATAAAACAGTCAAGTGCACAGTGCAGCCATGAGTCATTAAGACTTGAATGAAATAAGGGTTATAAATTATTGAGCCTCCTGGTGTGAATAATTTTGTACCCTCAGATGGCATCTGTGCCTCTTGTGGTCTCCTGTGGTCTTTTGTGGATAATGTAAATGTGGTGGTACAAATACTGAAACATCTGTAGAGCCAGTTTTATTCTAGGCTAAATGGTCTTGATTCTAGTTAGCCATAGGTTTTGTTTGCGCTAAAGACAGCTCATTAAGCGTTGTTTTCTATACCATGTAGACTCGAGAACACAAGAGTTCACCAGTCAGAATGTAACATTTGATAAATTGCCTATGTGGCTAGACAACTCTGAAAGCATCTGCCTGATTCATATAAAATGAGAAGAGATGTTTGAAGCTGCCGGCAGTCTAGTTCCACTCTACTGCAATGTTTGGATCTCTACACTCTGTAGTGGGTCTACTCATCTCTGAACACTGCTAATGGTAAGCATGATTCTGAAATTAAAAAAAAATGTAACATAAAAAAACAGTTGACATTTATCTCTCATAATGTGAAATACAATGTGTAGATTGAGGAGATTTTTGACCACAGTAATCACTGGTCTGGCTAAATCTGGAGTTAGAAAACTCAGTAAGTTCTGCATTTCTTATTTTCACTGAGGACTGACTGATACAACAAAGTACACAAGCTTCCACAGGGATGGAATGAAAAAATAGCACTGAATAAAGTCTGAGAAAGTAGGTTACCAAACAATTTTGTTCTTCACACAAATGAAAGAGTAGAAGTACATACCCAGTCTAATTATTGGTAATGGAAGAAAGTTTTGTGACAGCATTTCAGGTAAAATGAACAATATCAGAACACAATATTGATCTATACTGGTTTGTTATCTGGGTGCTTGCACAACCTGACAATCAATAATTGGGCGCTTTCAGTTTTCAGACTGTGCCTGAAAGTCTGCTACATCCTGTTTCTTCTGCAAACTGATAATAAAATGCAGTTTATTACCACTGTAACAAACTACCTTCACTACTTCAATTATTAATTATTCAATTATTAAACTTCACTGTCAATTTCAGAACTTTTATAAATAATATTTTGGATAAACTATTTTCACTAGATGAATTAATGTGAGATAACCAGTGAAGTATAAATTATTAATTTAGCTTCTCTGAAAGTATCAATAAAGCAAAAGACCTTGTTGTGATGTATTATTAATCACCTAAGAACAATGTTCTGTGAAAGGTGAACTGAGCTTTGATGGACACTCTTCTTTGAGCAGCAGTAGCTCTGATGGTAAATTTCCATGCTCCTTTAGCCATTGCCTGGAGAATATAAGTGACTGATGATAACATTAGGTGTCTTATTTGGACATTGTAAGGCTAGGATTTTAAAAGTACTTGTACACCATAGAATTCACATTGTTTAGGTGGTCAAATTCAACAATTCTGAAAATGTGTTCTTAATATCAAAATTGAGTCGAGCTTCGGTTGATTTTTTTTTCTTGACTGAACCGTGTTTACTACCAAAATAGAGTCAACAACAGCAGTTAGTCCAAGCGCTACAGATAAGATTCAGTAATGTATTTAATGAGTGCAAGGCTTTCCACACGAGGAGCAGGTTGACTATACATTGTATAGTTGAGTATACAGGTAGAAATGATAATAAGCTAACCTGACTTTTTACATTCTATTATTGCCACTTAATAAAAACATACAGTTCTTACATTTCATAGTTCATACAGTACTATGGCTCACTAAATGCTCTTTGCAGTTGGTATAGCCTGCAAATGTACTAGCTTTTATGAAAGGCTTTCGACAATGATTGACATTTCAGCTCGGTGAGGTTGACCTCAGTGATCCACACAAGCTTTCAAGTTCATGATTCACAGCGACCTCATCAGTAGATGCATCTTTTGATTTCCCTGGAGAGTTTAAGGTAAAATCAGCCACAACCGAAACATGCATTTCTCTCTCTTTTTTATTTACAATAATAATGATCCTGAACATCAGGGTTCATAGTAAACATATTATATATTATTATAGTGAAAGTTCTCATATTGCAGAAATATTAATGCAACCATTTTAGCACTGAAGGGCAGCAATGGCTTAAAGATATGTGGCCATGGGACCGTAAGGTTGTTGGTTTAGTCTCCTGTACTAGCAGAAAGTGGGGGCGGGGGAGTGAATGAACAGCACATTGTCATCCCTCAACCTTCATGGCTTCATGGCCATTGAGCAAGGCATATAACCCTGCAACTTCCCAGTGCTGAGGTGGCTATCCACTGCTTTCACTGCCCTACTTAATTTTAATCCTATAACAATTTACTACAGATTTTCTGTCAGCCCTGTGAGATTTTCTGTCCTCTTTTAATCTGAACAGGGCTACAGAGAGAAAACATACCTTCCACTAATCTGTCTTTATGGCAAAATCTTTTTTTTTTTTTTAACATGAATTTATGAGGGGCATTGGGGATAATAGTTTCAGCAGAACTATCATCCTTTTCTCACTATGACACTAAGAGCACTAACTGCTAGCTACAGTATAATGAACCAGATGTGTATCGAAGGACACATCCTTGCTATGTTCAGCTGGTTTGGTAGCGCAACAGCTGTTTGCCATTACAAGGTGATTTGATTTGAATTGTAGAGTCTTTGCCTTTGGCCAGGCTTACGTTCTCTGTCTCAGAACATGCCATCCTTGACAAGGCATGTTGTGTTGCAGCTGTAGACAGCAGGATTTGTTACAAAATCATCAGAACACTGCCATAACAAAACACTCTCAACAACACAAAGCTCCCATTCTCTCCTCAAAGTCTATCTGGTGTGTTTTTTTAATTTGGAAAATTTCATTTTTATTATATGTGAATAAAAAAAATAGAGGAAGTTGTCACTTAAAAAGACAATCTCAGGGTTTCAGTGTCAATCTACTTTTTTGCTGTCTTTTTTCGTTGTTCTATTGCCACTCAATAAAAACATACAGCTCAGAGATATTTGCTACATAATTATTATTTGATAATGAATACATGGCTCACTAAATGCTCTGTGCAGTTGGTACAGTCCGCAAATGTACTAGCTTTTGTGAAAGGCTCTCAGCAATGATTGACACTTCCGCTCGGTGAGGATGACCTCAGTGATCCACACAAGCTTTCAAGTTCATGATTCACAGCGACCTCATCAGTAGATGCATCAGTAGATGCATGATTTATGGCAACCTCTTCAGTGGAGGTTTAATGCATCTTTGCATCCCTGCACTCCCTGCAGAGGTAAAGGTGAACACTGGAGATAAAAGTTCTCCACTACTCCACTACTGGGTTTAAATTAGCAGATGTGAACCATGGACTAACACTGTAAGTGCCACATTATGTAGTCGTTGGGGGGAGGCTGTGTGGAAATCTGAGAACACTTCCACTGGGAATGATATATTCGGCCAGGAAATCAGTTGCTTTCACACACATTTTAAGAGCCACTGGCAATTTTACTACTTACTCTTTTATGACACTAACTGGAAAAGTAGCTCCATATCATTATTCTGTGCACCAGACAGAGAAATTATTATAGTAATATACAGGTTGGTGCAGCTGAAGGTAAAAATGTGGATCAGTTACATTTTTATAAGCATTCTAATGTCATTGGTATTACAAATAAAACCATTTACTGTTAAATGAACCACTACTTAGATAGTAAGAGTCGTCTGCATTCTCAAACTTTAGCGCCAAACGTTTTTCAAGGAACATCTAACCTATTCTGATGCATTTTGGAAACAAGTCCCATCAAAATATATATATATATATATATATATATATATATATATATATATATATATATATTTTGTCCACAATCAGCAAAGGTATGATTGGAGAAAAAATAGAGAGGGATGAATTCAATTTAATTCAATTTAAACTTTATTAGAAACACATACAATAATCAGCACAGATTAAAATGATACAAAACTAACAACCAAACAATAAATGTTAGCAAATTTAAGTGAATATTAAAAGTCTTGGATAGATTCATAAAAATTATCCCAGTTTCTAAGATTTTGCTTTGTTAAGTTTAGATGTTAGGTATTTCATTCAAACTATATTTTGAAAACTAGAGATGCAAGATTTCATAAAAGTTAATAATTTAAAGATTGAGGGGAAAAGGCTGTAAAACATACCATTAAAATAATTTGCTTAATCAAAGAAATTTGAGAAGAAATGTAGAAGACATTAATGTGGCGAGAGTTGTATGCTTACATTAAGTAGTTTAGATAATATATTCACTGCAGAAATCCATATGTCTGCTACTTAGGGACGTTTTCAGAAAGTATGGATAATATATAGATAGATAGATAATTGTACCAGGTGCTGAGTTACTGTATCTAAATATCTTTGTTTGTAGGACTCACATAACCAAATCCTTTACTTCTAAAATGCTGGCCCATGTCCATACATGCATTATTCTAGGTATCGTTAACTTTTTAGTAGAACACAGTCCATTTTTGCCCAACAGAATCCGTTCATTGACAATATGATGGCAACACTGGCTCTCAAACTGTTTACTCTGAACCTGGGAGCCAGCATGGAGAAAAAGGCATTAATAACTGGAAGGTGAGTAATGACGGCAGGGAGAGATAAATTGAGGCTGATTAACAATAGAGCTTACACTGCTTCCAGAGCAGCTTCATCATTGTGTCTTAAACAAAAGCTTTGAAAGAGATAAAACCCAAAGAGGAATGAGAACCTTTCCACACATTTTCACAATGTGTAAGCTGGAAATAGGAAGTACAGAGAGTTAGTCCTGAATAGATTCATGATATTTCTGTAACATAGCTCTGAAGCGCAATGTAACTGATGACTGAGTATGAGCTGAAAAAAGGTACTAAGATAGATCTAATATAGATACACATTATATGTCCAAATGTTTGTGGACACCCATCCTAATGAATACATTCAGGTACTTGCACCCATCGCTGACACAGATATGCAAATGCACGCACACGCAGCTTGTCTAGTCCTTGTTGTTATAATAAATATTATTATATATTATATCTATATCTATATTAATATTATGATATAGATATCATATCATATATATATGATATAATAGGATTGTTTGGAGCAGATAAATAAACATGAATCTACTAGCACCATGCCTAATGCCATGTAAGGGAAGGGGTAGAAAGGAACTGTGTTCTCTGGAAAGATGGATGGTGTTCCATCTAGTTCTTTTGGGATGAGTTGGGAATAAAGTGGGGTGGTGATCATCCAACATTCTTATCTGAACAGTAGGGACAGTTCCTCCAAGAAAAGCAGGATAAACTCTTTTTAATACCCTTAATGGAAGAAACAATGAAGGAGCAGGTGTCCCAAAACCTTTGTCCATATAGATCGTTTGACTTTCTTTCTAAATCTAATTAGGATATATGGAGTAATTATGGAGTTGACCTAGTATTTCTTGTGTCTGGTGTTGACCAGATGACGATGGTTCCCTCTTTTGAGTCATGGTTCCTCTCAGTGTTGCTTCCTCTTGCTATTAGGAAGTTCTTTTGTTGTTATTGTCATTCTTTTCTTGCTCACTAGATTCTTAGACTTGGATTCCCACCGGGTGTTATACTCAGTATTATTAAACTACATGGCAAGTTTAGATTTTCAATAATAATATGAGAAATGTGACTGTGTTGTTCTAACATATCAGGAGTTAAGGTCAACAACCCCTTTCATGTTAAATAATTGAAAAACACCACCAGAATAACAGAGTATTTTTAGCCTTTGTAGCCATGAGAGTACTTTGAGCTCATTTCCTATGACTAATTCTAAGGCACTTGACAAACAGCAGCCCTGTGAGTCAAGTGGCTTATCAGTTTTTTACACAGGTATGCAGGCAATCCAAACATAAGTAGATGTTCTCTGAACCTGGCCCTGATGTGAAACATGGCTCATGGCCCTCTGTCATTACAAAGCCTTGCATTCATCCTGGTAACAATATGGTCTTTCAAGGCCATACTTAAGACGTCAAATTTTTGGGAATTTCCCCACTGCGGGACTAATAAAGGACTATCTTATCTTATCTTAAATCACCAACATAAATACAAACTGCATATTACTTGTAGTTGCCATAGCAAATCTATTTTTGCTGTATTTATATCTAAAAAATATATAAACAAATAACTTGCAATTGCAATTTACTGCTGTGTTTTTAATGCTTGGCAAGGGTTTTAACCTTCTTGACTACTATGTAGTTTTTAGCTGCTGGGTGTCTTCTTTTCATTGCATATAAGTTGTTTCCTGTTCTCTATTTGGGGCTACATGTGCAATTATAAGAGAGGGTATTCTGCATACTTGTATAAGCAGGTCATGTTCTACACAACTAAGAAAAACCTGTTAAAACCCAAACAGTTAACCCTAAAGGATGACCCTACCAGTGGGATTCAAACAGCATTGTGTACAGCATACAGCTTCAAACCGTGAACCAATGATAAGTTTTAATTCCATTGATTTATCAAATGTGGCCTAACACTAAAGGAAAATTTACCATCAAGCTCTCCCGCTACCCACCTGCTGCTCAGCCTCCAGATACTGCTTCCTGTCTCAGACTGGTTGCCCACCCTCCATTACTGACTACACAGAAGTTTACATGGACACTAACTACAGTGTGTGCAGAATTATTAGGCAAGTTGTATTTGAGAGGATTATTTTTATTATTGAACAACAACTATGTTCTCAATCAACCCAAAAGACTCCTAAATATCAAAGCTTAATATTTTTGGAAGTTGGAGTGGGTTTTTTTTTGATTTGGAGGATCTTAGGAGGATATCTGTTTGTGCAGGTAACTATTACTGTGCAGAATTATTAGGCAACTTTATAAAAAACAAATATATACCCATCTCACTTGTTTATCTTCACCAGGTAAACCAATATAACACAAAATTTAGAAATAAACATTCAAAAACAAACTAAAAACAAATCAGTGACCAATATAACCACCTTTCTTTACGATGACACTCAAAAGCCTTCCATCCATAGATTCTGTCAGTTGCTTGATCTGTTTACGATCAACATTGCGTGCAGCAGACACCACAGCCTCCCAGACACTGTTCAGAGAGGTGTACTGTTTTCCCTCCCTGTAGATCTCACATTTTATGAGGGACCACAGGTTCTCTAAGGGGTTCAGATCAGGTAAACAAGGGAACCATGTCATAATTTTTTCTTCTTTTAGAGCCTTACTGGCCAGCCACGCTGTAGTGTATTTGGATGCATGTGATGGATCTATCTATCTATCTATCTATCTATCTATCAGTACCCCACCTCCACCTTGCTGACGTCTGAGTCGGAGTGGAGCTCTCTGCCCTTTACTGATCCAGCCTCGGGCCCATCAAGAGTCACTCGCTTTTCATCAGTCCATAAAACCTTAGAGAAATCAGTCTTAAGATATTTCTTGGCCCAGTCTTGATGTTTTATCTTATGTTTCTTGTTCAAAGGTGGTCGTTTTTCAGCCTTCCTTACCTTGGCCATGTCCCTGAGTATCGCACATCTTGTGCTTTTTGATACTCCAGTAACGTTGCAGCTCTGAAATATGGCAAAACTGGTGGCAAATGGCATCTTGGCAGCTTCACGCTTGATTTTCCTCAATTCATGGGCAGTTATTTTGCGCCTTTTTTTTTCAACACGTTTCTTGCAACCCTGTTGGCTATTTGCCATGAAACGCTTGATTGTTCGGTGATCACGCTTCAAAAGTTTGGCAATTTCAAGACTGCTGCATCCCTTTGCAAGACATCTCACAATTTTTGACTTTTCAGAGACAGTCAAATCTCTCTTCTGACCCATTTTGCCAAAGGAAAGGAAGTTGCCTAATAATTAAGCACACCTTATATAGGGTGTTGATGTCATTAGACCACACCCCTTCTCATTACAGAGATGCACATCACCTGATTTACATGTCAAGCCACAACTTGCTTGATATGAAAGGAACATTTCTACTGTTCTTATTTTCCATAACACATCTACCAGAGGCAGATTATATCTGCCCAATATTGTTTATTTTTATTCCAATCTTCGATACACTAAGTGCATTATTAATATTGTATGTTGCAGCCTCAATCAAAAGGGAGACATTTTATCTATAGTAAAACATTTGTTAAATAAAAAGATGTAATTGTATCTAAGAAATAATAATAATAACAATGATAATAATAAGAAGAAGTGGAAGAATTGTAGACCGTAAAACTGTGGTATTTTCTGAGATGGTTATTTCTGATCTGATATTCTCTGCATGTACAGCCTGCTGATTTCCACACTGTTCAGCAGAGAGCCGAAGCTGTGTAACAGTCACACACTAGAACTCCAGCTGTGCACATGCTAAAAGAACTTGCTGAGGGCAGGCTGTTACAGACAGCCTGAACTCTGTAGAGAAAGACTCTCCCTATATATATTTTTTATTTAGGAATGTCAATTAATTCAGAATTAAGGGCAGAGAGACTCCCTTTTAGCGTACACACTTAGAAATCTAGTGTTGGGTTCACTGTTATTTGTCCAATTTATTAAATGGACACATACAGTTTTCTAAAAAGGTTTTGGCATCCCTGGTCAAATTACATGTATTTTTTGTTGTTGTTGTTGTTTTTACATTCACTACTGCACCCCAAATATGTACTTAATTGTCTGGTAAACCAATAGAACATTTTATAATACTGTTTAGGTTTTTTGCTAAACTATTTTTTTTAACTGCATGTTGAACACATGACTAAGATGTAAGCTTTAAAACTGGGATTTTATTTTAGGAACAGCTCTTGATTTACCCAACAGGATAAGAAACATTTGTTGAAGCTACATTTTTTTTTTACCAATTTAATATTTTAGTAGAGTATATTAATATTTAATATAGACATGCCTTAAAGACAGCACTGAACTCACTGGATTCTGCATTGAGATTTATAACACATGCTTGTTATTTAACTCATCACTGCAAACTCTGCAAAAATTACTGGTTCTTTTACTTCCCTGGTTAAATAAAGATAAAATAAAATTAATAAAAATAAATATAGCAACACACTTCTGCACATAAGCACAATTACTGTTTGCTTATGATTAATTTCAAATATTGCAAACAACATCAACAAAGATAAAGGCATATTAAACATTCATAATATAAGTTAAATTCAGGATATAAATGGGTATCTAGAGTCTTAAATGAGCAGGAAATGCCATGTGTTAAGTTTATTTCATGTAGATGATTTCCTCACATACACACACTCAGAAAATCAAACAGAATGTACTCTTAAGTTTAAATATAAGACCTGGCTTCCTACTGAACCCTGCAGAAAACTACATTAAATGTTTGTGGATAACAACACAGAGCCACTTTAAAGATTCATGACAGCAAATGTAGAGTATTCACACTGTTAAATTTTCAACAGTTCTTCAACAGTACTTCACACCATGACTCAAAGTGCCTATTACAACAATAGATTATTTGCATTTTTATTATTTTCACAAAGCAACAAAAAGAGAGCTCCAAACTGCACACTGATCCATCACCTTCCAAACGTGACTGGAAGTCTTTGTCTCTTTCATTATTGAACATTAATAGATTTGTGACAGTAAACCAAAGAACTTATCTGAGGTCACCACATTGCAAAGGTCATTAAAAACCATGTTCTGCAGTAGTGGGTTTGGTGTCCATACTGACCTAAATCAAAATCCTACTGATGGACATAGATGTCATGCTGATTTCTTTGAGCTGTTCCTTTTCTGGGGCAGTTTAACACAGGGTCAGAATTCTACATACAGTTTAATATTTGGTTTAATGTCATACAAAATGGCACCTTGGCCAGATGTTGTGGTAGCCATCAACAAATGTCTTGCAAAGTTCAAAGAAATTACAGAAAGCCTGATATTGCCATGGCCATCATGTCCATTTTGAGTGTATTCAAACATACAGCCGCAACTCTATAAACATAATTAAACACAGTAAACAAAAGGGCATGCTTTGTTGTGTTGGTGGTTGCAGAATCCTTTACGCTAGGGCTAGGATCAGGTTTAGCAGTGGACCCAATATGACATTCCAACAGATTTTGTGTTATACAATAAGCAATGCCATAGAAGAACCATTTTTGGTTCCACAAAGAACCATGTTTGTAAAGATGATGCTGAGTTGTGTTTAGTGTTTAGAGCCTTGTAAAGGTTTAAAGACCCTTCACAGAGTGCAAAGGTTGTTTTTACTCACATCTTTTACAAACATTGATTTTTTTAGGCAAAGGTCTCAGCTCTATGTCTAAACCTAGTGATCAGGTTTGTTTTAGCAGGAAACCAAATGGTGTAGGACATCAGCACCCCAGGACTGGAACTGATGATCCCTGCTCTAAATGATTTTAGCCATTTATCTGAATAAAAAAAAAAATACTACATATCCACATGTCAACCTTCCTGTCAATGTCCAGGACTAAAATCTTTAAGTCTAGGCTGAAAACCTGTGGTACCACTGTTGGTGTATTCAGGACCATACTTGCCGAAATGCCTTGTAGTGTTTGCATGTGCTACTCACCTACCTGCAGCAGTCCAAGCTTTAGTAAAAATCTGATCATCAGTTTTTAATTAGTACATCCTGCATCATTCTTGGTTTTAGGCATCTGCCTTGAAATTTGATTGAATTTCTAACTGTCATATGTTTTCACATTTGCAAGATCCTGCATGCACCAATCAGCCATTACATTACAATCACCATCCCAATAATGTGTAGAGCTCCCCTTGTGCCACTAAAACAGCTCTGACCCAAGGTATCCTGTAGAATCTGGCACCAAGACAGCAATGCAGCAGACACTTTAAGTTCTGTAAGCTGTGAGGTGAGGCCTCTATAAAGGGCATTAGTGAGTCATTTAGTCGTTGTCAAAGTGTTCGGTTTAAATGCTTGCCCTGCTTTCATGTTTTTCCTGTAGCCTTTTCACTAATGGCCCTCCCCTTGCTAGGGACCATTGTAACAAGATAATCAATGTTACTCGCTTCACTTTACATCAGTGGTTTTAACGTTACAGCTGATTGGTTTATGCACAACATAACCAACAATGCCAATTATAGGCCTGAAAAATCGGTGGTCCCACTAGATGAGCAGTTCTCAAAGCAGTCCTTCAGTGGTCCATGGGGGCACAGAGGACTGGTTTGAGAGTAACAGACTTTTTAGCATCAGGTTACTGGACTCCTTTGTACAACAACCTTTTGTAAGCCCACAAAAGCACATTACATCTCTAAGAAGAACTTCAGTAATACTCAGTACAGCCTAGAAGAAGGTGAGTGTTTCTTTCTCAGAATTCTAACGTGTTTTATGACGTTGTCCTCAGCTTCCTCATTAGTTATTAGCATGCAAAGAGCCATTCGAGCACTGGCAGTAATCTCTCATAAGAAGGGCCATTCAGAGGTGACATCACATTATTCTGCTGTACTTGACAAGATATTATAGAAAACTGCTTATGCAAGAGATGCTTAAACACAAGGCATGGCTTTGGAAGATCCTTTGATTTGTTTGGATGTAACCTAAAAATGTCATGCTCTATCATTTTCACTTAAGGAGAGGATATGGTTGATATTCCACCAAAGGTGGATGGTGAGATTCATATGACTGTTTAAAACCAAATGCATCATCCTTTTCAACAAATACTGGAACAACTATAGAGAGCTACTTAGGAATTGGTCTTTTATAGAATGTGAACTTTTGAGACTATTTTGGTGGAACATCCCTTTAAGCAGAGAATGCTGAACTAAGGCTTGACTTGAGTTAACAGCAAGTGACGAGTTCTTAAATGAACCACTCAAACAGACTCTGGCTTGTCAGTTTGAATGTGAATGAATGAAGTGCTGTAGCACTAGCTGAATAACAAAAAACAAAAGGGCAAAAAATCCAAGCAAAGGGCTGACTCTGTCCTTTCTTTCACCTAAACAATAAGCAACCTGGAACAGGAAATTGATGTAAGAAATGTAGGCCCATGGCTTTGTTTTATAAATTGTGCTGAAAAGTGTACTTCTTTTTTTTCATAATCCTTTACTGGGACACATAGAAGAAGAAATGGAATCCTATATTATAATCAACCGAACCCAAAGAATCAGCCTGGCTCTTAACTGGCATTGCATATGTTTACATCTCAGTTTGATGATTTAGCTGATCTACTAGCATGATCAACAAGAACAAGCTTGTTGAAAAGCATGACCATCATGACTATTCTGGTTTACCATCATGACCAGCTTCACCAAACTCGTCTATTAGCTTTATGAACCTAGTCATCCAGTCAGACAACCACCCAAAAGTTGATTAAGTTGGTCATGCTGATAGACCAGCTAGTCCAAGAAAATACACCATTTGGACAAAAGTATTGGGATGCCTGCTTAATTATTGTTTACTTTTAAATCAAGGGTCTTAAAAAGAGATGATCCTGATTTTAGAGCATTGACCCCACCTCATCTCTCACCTCATCCCCCAACTCCACAACTCACAACTCCCAAAAGTACTGAATAAAGCACCATCATTCCTCGATTCCACTGCTCCACAGCTCACAGTTGGTGGGTTTTATACCTCTCTAGTCCAGCCTGGCAGAGTCATGTTTATCAGCACTAGAGAATCCTATTTTATTGGTAATACTTCTCTGCAGGGACTAGCTGTGTGTGTTTGTGTGTGTGTGTGTGTTTGTGTGTGTGTGTGTGTATTTGCAACTCTGTCTCAGCAATGGGTGCAGCTTAAAGTATCTGAGCACATTCATTAGAAGGGCTGTCCACAAACATATAAAGTATGTGCTATGCTGATCAGGAACTAACTATGCTAGTTAACTAGCTGGCTCACCAGCCTAAGGTATGTTTCTGCCAACATGACCAGTTAAAGTCCAGCTTAGAGCAATAAAGTCCAGCTTAGACCATGTGAAATCAGCTTCCAGCTTAAATTGAACTTTTTTGCAGGACATTCTTGGGTTTCCAAAGTTTATGATTATACAACAGGTGGTTTTAGAGCACACCTTTGTGGGGTTTCCAGCTTAAGTACACTCACCCGTTTTAGTAGGTGTTAGAGCAGGGATGTCAGCAAACTGTGATGGACTAATGCCCCCCAGTTCATCACCCCTGCTTAAGAAGATGGAAAACTGTTTGCTTGACTTATTGTGCTGAGCTAGTGCTGCCCCCTGCTGGCTAGAGAGAAAATGACCATCCCACAGTTTTCATGCACGGTAGTTCAGCGGATGTCAGACTTGTCTTCACTGGTCATTAGCTAGCTTTGGAGGGGGGTCACTCTTTTCAAAAAGACAATCAAGAAAATCCCACAGAATGGACTAATGCACTAATTTACTAAAACAATGGGTAAGAGCGAATATTAGATGATTAGCACAATTACAAAGGGCAGAAATGAAAAAAGAAGAACACCAATCTCTGCTAATAAAAAAAGTAAAACGTTAAATAAATGTAATATCAGATACTAGTAAATCATCAGAATATCTGTCTATATGTAGCTTTAACGACAGCTGCCTTTTGGGTTTAGTAAAGAGGCCAATAGAAAGTCAACCCACCTTATTTTTTGATGATCTTGTGTTGGGAAATTCTTATCTTTTGTTGTTTTTCTCAAGATAATCAAAAATCAAAAGTCCACATATAGACATGGATATTCCTCTCAGGATGGATTCTGCACTCCAGTGGATGAGCACTTTTCCCGCTGCGTTTCACAGGGAACCACGCGAGCTATTTTTTCTCACTCCTGTTCTGACAGGCCCCGCCCACCTGCCTCTCAATTGGCTACTTACTGGATAGTATCTAGTTCCATTAACAGCCCCATGTACTGAGGCACGCTTAGAGGACTTGGTGTTTAAATGATTTGGATCCGTCCATCGATGCACTCACAGGCAATATTAATAAAAAATCCATTTTTCTTACATGATGCTGAAAAACTACCATAATACCTTGCTGTTAGGTCGCTCTGCTAAAAGCCTAAGCAGTCTCCAGTTAGTCCAGAACATTGGCTGCCAGTCCAATTCCACATGAATTGCACAATACTGGACTAATGTCCAAATGGTTCGTGGATACCTCTTCTGTTGAATGCATTCAGCTACTTTAAGACTAGACACAGCTTGTCTAGTCCCTGTAGAGAGGTATTGACAATAGAATAGGACTCTCTGGAGCAGATAACCATGATCCTATTGGCAACATGCCTAATGCCATATGTGGGCTAGAGGGGTATAAAGCCCCCCCTTCAGCTTTGAGCTGTGGACCAGTGGTGCTGTGCTCTCTGGATTGATGGTGCTTCATCCAGTATTTTTGGGATGACTTTCTGGGGAGTTGGGGGTGAAGTTGGGGTGACATCAGGAACGCTCTTGTCACTGAATGCAATCAAATCCTCGCAGTAATGCTCGGAAATGGACTGTTCCCTGGATGGTACAGACAGTTCCTCCAAAAAATATAAGGATAAAGCAGGTGTCTCAATACTTGACCCTTAGTACCTGAATGACCACATCTTCTTCTATGAACCATCATGCATGCTTAGATCACCAGGTGCTGGTTTCCTTTTAGTACCCAGAATTATGAAAGCTACTGCAGGGGGAAGAGCTTTAACTGCCATACAAAGCCCCTCAGCTTTGGAATAGTCTTCAAGTCATTGTTCAGGACACAGTCCTTAAGCATTTGGTAATTCTTTTCCTTGCTAGATAAAAGGTGTAAATCTGGGGGTTCATTGACATAGAGATGTCTGGTTACTGAGATGTTGGTGCTGTCGCCCCACCACTCTCACACATGCACTCTGGTTTGTTGACCGTGGAGCGCTGGTGTCTCAGGGAACCCTCACATCTATGTGTCCTTCTAATTATCTCTTTTTATGTAGATTGTTTGGTAAGTTGTTGCAAGGTCTCCCAGAGTCTGTCTGCATCCTGTCTGCACTCTGCTGTACTGTATAAGTTGTGTCCAGTCACCTCAAACCGAATCTCACAATCTGTTTTTCTTTCTGGCCAGTTGAACCACGCCCATGTCTAGCTTGATCAGCGTTGACTCGTTGTCACTGCTGCTACTCACTAGACCGACTCCGCCACCATGGAGCTGCATGCATGTGCCATTCACCCTCCATCTGAGCCAGAGAATCCCACTAGCATGCTCCACTCATCCTCTTGATGCCACTGACCTACGTTCACACTTCCACAATGTTCTCGTTTCATTCACACTGTTCTACAATGTTCTCCCTCCATTTATACGATTCTATAATGTCCTCCATCTATTCACACTGTTTTATACTGTGGTATGCTTCAATATTATCCTTCATTCACATTGGTTCATGTGTCATTTCTCATTCTGGAACAATATACAGCCACCTGTCACCATTGCTAGTGTTTTTGGAGAACTTTGGGTTTAATGTACCATGAAACAACACAGATGGATCTTCAAAGATGAAACTATCTCTCCTTTTAATTATGCTGTGATAATCAGACCTGCTGGAGTCGTCAGACATACCCTGATGCTGATGCTCAACATTCTCTGCCCTCCATAAAATTCCTCTTAGAACTAACTTTTCTCTTTTTACCTTCTTCGAGTAAATGGCCACCCAGCCCGACCTGCTGGAAGATTACCCGCTGAGGTCCCCTCTACCTGCGTCTAACCAGCTGCCACCTACCAGTCCGGGCAGCGGGTCCCCCCCAACCCGCCACCACCCATGGCTCACCCGCCTGCCGCTGCTGCCTGTTTGGTGGCCGTGCTGAAACCTAGATGGACTCGTGGCTGTCTGACACTATTAATATCACCACTATTAACTTTCTGTTGTATCTGCTTTGGTAATTTTTATCATTAATGTTTAAATAGTCTGGCCAGAGGAGGATGGGTCCCCCTTGTGAGTCCTCCCAAGGTTTCTTCCTCCAGCTCTGAGGGAGTTTTTCCTTGCCACTGTCGCCGTTTGGCTTGCTCACGGGGGTCTTTGATCCTTCATGTTATTTCTTCTTTCTTCTTTGTCTCTGTCCTTTATTAAGTACTAATTATGTAAAGCTGCTTTGTGATGACAACAGTTGTAAAAAGCACTATACAAATAAATCTGACTTGACTTGACTTGACTTGTGTATTCTGTAGTGTTCCCTTTAATATCCTAACATGTCTTAACTGTGTTTTCTTTCCTTACTTTATTTCTACCCTCCCAAATCCAGAGATGTCAAATATTAAGACATCTTAATATTAAGACACAGAACATACTCAAACTGAATCTGATATTATTAAACTCAGTCACAATTCAAAGGGTGTATGGTCTTTACCGAGAGCGTATTTCTGTATTACACTAGCAAGAAATGTCAGCAGCCATTCAAGGCCTTCATTTGAGCCATTCAAATGGAAATGTACTTGAACAAAATGTGTAGAATCAAAGGAAACAGTTGAAGAAACTTTAACGAGTCATTAGGATAAAATATGCTATGCAGAGATTTTTGTTTAGCAAAGATGGGACTTCGAGGATCTTGCCACATTGCAAATATGTCATTCATTCCTCTCACAGCAGGCATGCCGAGATGAAAGAGTTGGGGGATTAAGCCCAATTAAAGTAAGTAACCTCGACAAGGACATGGGTAGATGCTGGCACTGGAAAATATGCTGGGTGATATTTTCTGTCATTATAGCCAGTTAAAACCTTTCATTTGAAGCACAGTGGCAATAGAGGTCAACTATTTATAAAAAGCCTGCAGTTCCAGACTATATCAACCAATATGGAACCTGCATAAATACTTAATAAAAATAAATGGGAATACCTGCACTTTAACTTCGATAAAATAAATCATGTATATTTGCAGCGGAAATCATGCAGTAATGTACTGTATTCCTGAAATATGGCAGATCTATTCGAGAAGATACAGGTCAATCTTCTTGTCAAAGATGTAAACTGTTGGATTTTGCAATAAAATGGTGAATTTACAATAATATTCATAGCATTTTGTGTGGTATGGAAGAATAGCTTGGGCCTTTGAGCAAGGCATATAGCCCTCTCTGCTTAATGGACACTGTAACATGGCTTACTCTGTGTTCTGACTCTATCTTTTGAAGATGGGATATGCAAAGACAACAGTTTTTTTTGTACTGCATAAGTATTATTGCAATAAAGGTGCTAAACAGCGTATAAGATGTGCTTTGTATACTGGTTAACGTGGTTGTAATTAATATCATGATCATACTGTTGGTTTTAAATAATATATATGGTTATAAATAATATATTTAGTTAAAATGAAGTGAATAACATTGATTATCTTCATTTACAGTGACACCAGTCAATGGGTGGGCTATATTAGGCAGCAAGCAAACAGTCAGTCCTTGAAGCTGATGTGTTAAAGGCAGGAAAAATGTGCAAATGTAAGGATCTGAGCCTTTTTGACAAGAGCCAAATAGTGATGAACCCCATCAGAACATCTCCCAAAAATCAGGAAGGTCTTGTGGGGTATTCCCGGTGTGCAGTGGTCAGTGCCTACCAAAAGTGCAAGAAAGGACAACCAGTGAACCAGCGACAGGGTTATGAGTTTCCAAGACCTTTTGATGTGATCTTTGAAGGCCACACCTCACAACTTACAGGACAAGGATCTACTGCTAACACACCACAGATACCACAGGATGCCTTCAGTGGTCTTGAAGACTCCCTGCCTAGAATAGTCAGAGCTGTTTATAGGCATGAGGGGGGCCTACACAATATTAGGCAGGTGGTTTTACCTTATGGCTAAACGTAGTATCATACCACATTATTACTATGAAATCAAGAATGACAAAACAGTGAAATGATTCTGTACATAAACAATGCCTTAATTTGAAAACAATCCAGCCCAGGTTGGGTAAGTAAATAATACAGTAATAGCTGGTATAATTGAATTGCAACTCTGTACTTCGCAGTGTGCTGAAGTAAAGAACCAAAACAAATGAACCCAAATGTGTCACTGTCCAATTTCATCTGGACTGCACAAATAATGTTGTTAAAGATATCTAAATGAGATGTTAGCAAGGTTATTTAAGTCTCACTCAGTGATTTGTGTAGAGTGAAGGTTGTAATTTTGTTTAACATCAGTCCCACAGTCACTATAAAGTGAGCAACATGTAATTTTATTCATGCTGAAGATACAAATTGCATGTGCTATAAAGGTTAACAACACCATGTAGAAAACAGTGTGTGTGTGTGTGTGTGTGTGTGTATGTCTGTCTGTCAGATCCATACTGAATATGAGATTCAACACCATTTGATTACATGCCCAAATGCCAGAAATGCTTATCACCAACTTGCAGAAATTCATTGGAAGACCAGAATTGGTTAGTCTCCTGCAGTTAATCTCATATGTCATATCCATGCAGGTTATTGGGACACATATGAATACAGATCATGCTCCCTAAGCTGCAAGAAAACAATATTTCATTTTTATGTTGAATAACAAGCCAATGCTCAGCCAAGTAAAATATCATAGGACAAAACATCATATCTCCAAAAAGGAAGCAGGAAACATTCTGACCTTTAATGTGGACCTGACAAGATTTTGTTTTAGGTTATTCTAGACAAAATCTGTTTCGAATCTTGTGTTGAATTATGTGTTGTTCAAATTGCAACATTATCTTGATCAATACAGCCACCTACTATGTACATGCTTCATAGTAAAGGCACCAAAAATACTCACTTTTAAAAATGCTTCCTTGGTCAAAGCAGTCGTTTAATATGGATGAACACTTAATATCCATGAGCACTCAAAGAACAAGTAAATTGTTAAACTGCTCTTCTCTGTGATGAGAAACATGTTGTATTTAGTAAGCAGCAAAATTATTCTGCTATGCTATGGCTAAATCATCCAAAACATTTTCATTACCACGACATCTTTTTTTAAGACTAAGCAGGATTTTTTTTTTTCGGTTTCTTCTGTGACATTGATTCCTCACAAGTGTTTTTTTAAAGTATGTGTGTGAATGTGAAGGAAAGTTTAAAGGTTTAAGGGGACATCTGCAACATTGTTCTTGTCTCATATATGTTCCAAAAACTTTTAGCTGATCATTTTCCAACCTTTTTTTTTTATCCCTCTTGCTCACCTGTGAAACCCACACTTCCAATCTCCTCTCCTTAACTGAAACCCCTTGTGACAATTCGCTCTTGGAAAATCATGAGCACAGAGATTTACTTACTTACTCAATATGCTCAGAAAATGAAATGGATGTTACAACTGTTTGTGTGTTATTACTTTAGTCAGATTGTGTTTGTCTATTATTGTGACAATCAGACACATTTTTATTAGTAATCAGTGCAGAAATACAAATTACAGTAACCGTCATTAATAGGATTTGGTTTATAATGAATGATCTCATGGTACCTAGTACACTGGTATCTAGTTACACAGCAAAACAAGCTCTCTTATTGATTGGGACACACTATTGCTACCTGATTTAGGCTCCCTCATCTGTATCACACATGTCTGTTTTATTTTTAAACAAGGAGACACGTTTACACAAATTTACTCTTATATACTCTTATAATATGTCAATTTTAAACATGCTCTAACCATACAGATAACTATACAACATTGTCGCAGACTGGGAAACCACACTTAGACTTTCTTAGTTTCTTAGTTTCTTTCTGTTCATTAATGTTTGAAAAAAGTGTTTCATTTAGAGTGCAGGGACACAAGTGGGGTGTATTGTGCTGTTTTCCAGATTTTGCAAATCCGGTAGCGACAGGACTAATGCGCATGACTAACCACCAACATAATTAGGAGGTGAGTGACAAATCAATTAGTTATTTAATGATGTACAATGGGTGGGACGAGTTTTTGCCTTAGAAACACTACTGCAGGCCTTCTGGAACTTCTACATGTATCACTGAATGTGATTCTAAGCAGTAGCCTAAGAAGCATTCAGTCAGTTGTTAAAAGTGGAGAACAGTGTACAGAGTACAGCTCTGTACCAGGTTAATTTACTGAAATATACTTTTTTGTAACTACAATATACAAAGGACAGGTGCATTACCTTTAGCTTTGCACTAACATACTACCAGAATCCCATTGTGGAGCCAACAGAAATGAACATTATTGCACTAGTTTATTTTTTGTTTTTGTTTTTTTGGAGCATGTTTGGCCTGAACTAGAGAATACAACATAGTTTTGGCTCATTATTGATAGAAACTTAAGGGGATCAGTGAGACAAACCTGGAAATGACTTTACAATGAGACTTTGACAAAGTTATATTTATTTCTTGCAAGGTTGAGTGTTTCTGATGGTTAGAAGGTTAGAAAAGCTGAACACTGATAGATTTATTTGAAAGTGGATATAGGTTTCATATCCTGGATCCAGAGCTGTAATTCAGTATTCAGCCAAAAATAATGCAGCAAGATACTATTTTCTGTAAATAGTATTTTCTTGTAAATGTCACCCTGAAATTAAATGCAAATGTGTGAATCACTTGTGCTCTGTAGGATACTCTTTGCCAAGGAACTGAATTTTATTTAGAAGATGGGAGGTATAACTCTATGTTAGGCACAGGGGAGTGTCTCTGTGTTTCTCTCATCTTGTTTGCTCCCATAGAGGATATCTCTTCTTCACCTTTAATCTATGTTATAATTCAAAGTCACAGCTACAGTCTCTGCTACATTATTCCAGGCAGTTAATCTTCAGCATGTACAATGTGATTGAAAAAAAAAGCATATGATTATGTTTGTAAAATTGTAGGTATGAATTCTCCGGCATAATGTTCTCAAAATAATAGACACACACTTGTATGTCTCCAAAAAAGATTTCACATACAGTATTTAAAGCCTTCCTGCGATGTAGAGGGAGATGCTCACGGTATGTTCCCAGTCTACAATCAGTGCTCTTAGGTATATATTCAGAAGAAAAGGGTGAAACGCTGATTTCACTATTAGGATTTACCGTGTAGACAGAGGGAGCAGTGGCAATGCATGCAAATATGGAAAGAAAAATTCCACAGCAATAATGTGAGGCCTTCTTCAGGCTGTAACCTTGCGGTGATAAGACAGCAACACGAAATAGCCAGTTAGCTTTGCACAGAGCGTGACGGGAAGGAAATCAGCACCTCGGAGAGTACCAGGGCTACCAAGCCTGCAGAACACGTTGTCTCTCATTAATCGATTAGGATGCAGAGTCCAATGTTCTTTATCGATCTGTGGCCCCTTAGATGAATTTTTTGGCTGGCATTTCTTTTCTAATCAGGGTTTTTGCCAGCGAATGATAGAAAGAACCAACGTAACAGCAGATAATTGGACATGCTGTACTTCAGGTGAATTTGCAAAGAGCTGGTGATGTGGCATCTCACAGGGTGCATGTACAAATCACCATGCCCCCCTTTTTCTCACAAATTAATGTCAGATTAATGACAACAGCAGAATCCTGCTGTTTGGAGTAAACAACAGTCATTGTCAAATGGATTTCTGCCTCAGACACAATGTGATCCTTTATAATAAGTTAGCAAACTGCAGGCAAGTGCCTAATTGGCATTCAAGAAAGTCTTGTACTCCTTCCGTCTGAGATGTTATCGCTCTAGCGCGTATACAGATCTCCAGACATAATTCAACAAGCACAGTGGCATGCCAAAACAGTGTCAATTGATGGATGTTGTTTATTAGATTCCGAAAGAAGCCCAATTATTTTGTGACTTAATTTTTTTTATATTCAGTTTTGATCAACTCCATTTTTTCTGTCATATTACACCATTTATACGCATCCACCTTAACCATCAAGCTTACTTAAAAAACATTAATTGATCACATGAGGCATCTTTTCACTTCCTCTAAAGAAGTAAAAACACTGCTGATGAGTTCTTTGGTGCTAATGAGAGGGCTAAACAAAAGAACGCAATGTAGCTGAGGAACTGCTCATTAGAGGGGGTCTATACTAGACGTTTAATCATGGTGCCCCACCACTCACCCTAGCTTTGAAGAATAAGCTGTAATTTCAGACCCAGAGATCAGCAAAGAATATATCAAGGACAGGATGAGGCTTTCCTACCAGTGAGTATTGAAATCTTTGATAAATTAAAGTTACTTATTTTTCATGTTCATTAGTCACACACAGTTTTCTGTCTGTTTAACCTTATTAAAAAAAATCCTTTAAAAATAACATTAAGAATTGTATGCTTACTACTACTACTACTCTATTGTCTTTCTCATGTCACTGTGTACCCAAAAATCTCTTCGGATTGTATATTTAGCTCTCCCTTTTAGGTTTAGTGTCAGCACAGACACATCATACTAACCCAAATCTATGCATGTACAGATCTCAGGAGGAACAGGAACAGAACCAAACTAAGGATGAGCTTTTGTTAAATTTGAAAGAAATATAAAAATAAATACTGTTGAAATATACTGTTAAAGAAGCGTTAACCTGCTCAGCAAACTGCTAAGAAGCCAACAGGCATTTCCCAGGTTATTCACAGTTAGGATTAGGTTTCTTTTTCTGTAAAGCTGCTTTGTGGCAATAGTAAAAAGCTGTAAAAAGCGCTATACAACTAGATTTGATTTCATTTAATCAGAATTGGATTCACTCAAAAAACACCTCTAAACTAACCTAGACATCCAGTTGAACAAACAGTACTGGTAGCTTACCTGTGCTTACCTGTCCTTTCAGCACCGTGTGCTGTTAGGAAGCTGAAGAGGTTGTAGCTGGTCTAGCTTTTAGTCTAGTATCTACTCATTTCCTCAGGTTCTGCCTATTTGAATCTTACTAAAAAAGTGTGTAAGTACATTTTGAAGGTGCAATTAAAATAAACCATTACTGTCTCAGGATTTGTTTAGGTTTGTTTTACAGTCCTGTTTTAGTTACGCTGAATCTTCATTATTCAGCTATGCCAAGGTAAATACGGTTTAACGGTCTAGGGTTCTTTTGAAATGTACAGTTATTCACTATTGCAGATAATACTCTTGTGCTTGTTAAGGATTGTAAGGAAAAAAGAATGCTACCATGTTGAGCATTTAATATGTAATTATGTGGAGGTTCTTTACAAATGTAATTACAAAAAGTTTTTTCTTTTAAAGAACAATGAGGAAATAATGTGGCACTCCAAATAACCCTTCGGGCACCTTATTATATTTATTATTTGTTTAAGTGTAAACTCCTGTAAAGAATGCAAATAAAAGCTTATTTCATTAAGGCAATCCGTGCTATTTAAAACAAAAAGGAGATATAGGGCTACACATAAAAGCATCTAAGAATGTTTGCTAGATACTTGAGAAAAGAATATCAGAGATCTTTTCGTTTTCCTTATCTGGACTTTCAGAACTGTGTTTGTTATGTCTAGGGGAAAAGCTTTCTTAATGGAAGATCACAGGAAGCCTTTTATCATTCTTTACTGATGGGTCAAAATTGTCATAAGTGGTTTTTACCCTCCTCCTTTCTCTCTGTCTTGTGGATGCAAATGTCACCAGGCTGCCTTTTTTCAGACTGGCAAAAAGTCTTTCTCTTTCTCCCACTTTATGCCTGCCTTGAGTGAATGTGTGTCTGTAAAGCTCAAAGCTCAAGGCAGTGCTTGTACTGTCTATTGACTGCTCTCAGCATGTCCTCAGCAATCAATACTGAATTTTTTTTTCTACTCTTCAACCCTGCAGTGCCTGGCAAATAAGTGAGAACTGGAACTGTATCTAATAAACTCTGATAATGAGGAAATCAAGATGACACTGAGGATGAGTGTTTAAAAAAATCACACTTCACACATCACAACTTTGCAGGGTTTATTAACTTTGTTAAATTGTCCATATTGTGTCTATCCATAATTATGTACACACTCATAAAACTAAAAGTGCAAAAAAATTATTATGGGTGAAATGTGAACTGTGACTATATGAAAGTACACTGTTGAGGTCAACCCCCCATATACACTATATGGACAAAAGTATTGGGACAGAGTCTCATTCATGGGTTTATTCTGCTTTTGTTGGAGTAACTGTCTCTACTGTCCAGGAAAGGCTCTGTACTAGATTTTGGAGCATAGCTGTTGTTTTTGATTGCATTCAGTGACAAGAGCATGAGGTCAGGATGCTGGATGATCACTACCCCACATCATCCCCAACTCCCAAACTTATCCCAAATATTTAGGATAAAGCACCATCCATCATTCCAGAGAACACAGTTCCACTGCACCATAGCTCAAGGCTGGGGGGCTTTACATCCATCGAGCCCATGCCTGGCATTAGGCATGATACCAATAGATTCATGTTTTTATCTGCCCCAGAGAGTCCTATTCTCTACATAGACCAGACAAGCTATGTTCATGTATGCATTTGCATATCTGTGTCAGCAATTGGTGCACCTTAAACACATGTTAATGTCACAAGCAAATTAATATTTTTTAAAAGGCAAAAAAGATACGTCCAGCACCTTCAGGTAATGTTCAAAAGTACCATCAGAATAGGGAAAATAGGGAGTTTAGGTGTGGTTTGATTGTTGGTGCCAGATGTCCAACCTATACAATATATTTTTCTCAAAGAAATTCCTTGTAAGTCAATAAAGATCTATTAAATCTTTCAAACTCACTGAAGTCAGATGGCCGGAAAGTTGCAGTTCACATTATCACATTGCAAGTCTTCTGCGAGAGTTTGTGTTTCAGATTTGTGGAGGTCATTACAGAAAAAAGGATTATTTCTTCATAATACAACTGTCCTGTCATATGATTCAATATAATATGAATATGAAAGAAAGGAAACATTTGAGTTCTATTTACATGATGCTATTTGGTGGGATAGAAACTTGCATAATGGAACGTATTGGTATCATTAGCCTCAACATTTAGTGTGAAACTAAACACTAGACACCAAATACCATTTTGTATAAATATGTATTCATTTGATTTGTCCACCATTGATTTCAGGTTGGATGCACTGCTCTATAATTTTCAATTATAAAAAATCAATTGACCAATTTATTCTCCTTTTGAAGGTTTCTGCTTCCTTCTTTATCTGCTCATTTTTTCCTCCTCATCATTCCCAAATCTTGTTCACCTGTGACTAGAATGTTACCTTTGGTTATCTCAGTCTGTTTTGGTTATCTCAGATTTCTTGTTTGGTGACCCTCCAGTTTCCTATGTCTCAGCCTCCCAGCTGTCCTCTTTGCCTTGATGAAAAAAACCAATACATTTTCCCTGCCTCTAAGCTACCCCATTCGTTGCGGTTATCTAACAAGGCTAACAAGGCTTCTGGGCAGCAATGATCTGTGCCCACATTATGGATGTAATACTGCACAATTTAAGTGATTCCATGAAATCAATTAATGTTCATACAAATGCAAACCTGGTCTCCCTATACAACATAAACAAAAATGAACAAAACAGTAGCATATATAAGATAAGATAAGATAAGATAGTCCTTTATTAGTCCCGCAGTGGGGAAATTCACAGTGTAACAGCAGAAAGGGATAGCAGGACACTCAGTTACAAAAATTTAGATAAATAAATAATTTACACTACATACACACAATATAGATAAGAATTAAAAAAGCAATAAACAATATTATTTACAGCAAAAGACTCTTAATTGCACATGGGGGTGGGATATTGCACATAGTATTCCCTGAACATGAACATGTGTGTGTAGTTAAGTGTGTGTGTATGTGGTCCGCTGGGAGCAGTATTGGTTGTGTAGTCTGACGGCAGCAGGAAGGAAGGACCTGCGATACCGCTCCTTCACACACTTGGGGTGAAGCAGCCTGTCGCTAAAGGAGCTGCCCAGTGCTGCCAGAGTCTCATGCATGGGGTGGGAGCTGTTCTCTAGCATGGATGCCAGCTTGGTTGTTATTCTCCTGTCCCCCACCACCTGCACTGGGTCTAAGAAGCACCCCAGGACAGAGTCGGCCCTCTTTTTGAGTTTGTCCAGTCTCTTCTTATCTGCCGTCGAGATGCTACTGCCCCAGCAGACCACTTCATAAAAGATGGCAGATGCCACCACTGTGTCGAAGAACGTCCTCAGGAGCGCTCCCTGCACTCCAAAGGACCTCAATCTCCTCAGCAGGTAGAGTCTGCTCTGGCCTTTCTTGTAGAGAGCTGTAGTGTTGACTGACCAGTCCAGTTTGTTGTTCAGATGAACACCCAGGTATTTATAAGAGTCCACACTCTCGATGTTCATACCGCGGATGTTCACTGATGGAGGGGGGTGTCTGCACCTGCGGAAATCCACCACCATCATTTTGCTTCTCTAACATTCAGTAAGCATTCTTCTTGGGTAAGGATTTTACCAGTCTCTTGCTATTTGCTTCATGGCCAAGCAGAACACATCAATTTCAGGATAAGAGAATCTGTTAATGACTGAAGGAACATGTTGTCACAGGCCAGCTTTAGATTCGAGTTCAAATCCCAAGAGAGCAAGCCAATGGTGACAGGGGGAAGGAAAAACTCATTTAGAGCGAGATGAAGCACTCTTAAGAAGAACCAAGACTCAAACGAGGATGCTAACCCATGCTCCTCTGGTGCAAGACTGGTGCAATTCTTACCTGACAGTACAGGTACTGTTTTTAAAGGGTCCATAGAATGGAAAGCTGTGTTTACCTTAGCATAGTTCAATAATGGGAGTTTAGTACTTAGAAGCTAGGATTAAACTGTGCTATGCTATGTGGCTGTGCTGCTGTTCTGTGATGTAAACCAGATAATAAAAACAGTGCCTATTGCTTTTGCCCCCAAAACAATGTCACATTCTTACTATTTATACATTAAATCAAGTGTCAAATCACATAACAGCTTAAAATACTCAAATATAGAAAATGGCACCTTTAAGACAAATCCATTTGTAAAAGAAATACAAACAATATTTAATCAACAGAACTTAACTCTCATAAAAACTGTAAGAAATACATTGTAATTCCTGTTATGTTTAGAGAAAGATCCGGCACCATATATAAGATCAGATATATCTATAAATAGATTTTTCATCTGCCTCATTAGCTTTTGAGTATGTTTTAACATTACCAAAGCCAGGTGACAGAATAGCAGCAGTAGTCTGCATTAGTAAGGTCCTCAGTGAAGTTTGTGCCTCAGGCTTCTGGAGGTCATTACAAAAGAAAAGGGTCGTCTCTCCATGATAAATCTCTTCCATCATCATTAATGTACAATGATTCGCAGAGTTCTCTGTGGGATCTCATACAGTGCAATGAAATGTCAATCACAGAAAAACTCAGAAACTCTGATTAAAAAATAAATAAATAATAAAAGGACGGGTACAATGTATCTTCCCAGCATGAAGATTGAAATCATGTTTTTTGTTATGCTTTGTCTTTTTTGGCACGCTGTGTAAAATATATTAATTAGTATCAGAATGCCGCCTGTCAGGTTCTTGGCAATTTCCGCCTCAGTTCTGACACATATTAAATGATTCGTCTCTAAAGTCATTTCAAAGCTTGCTTTTGTCTTCACATCAACTGAAAGACACTCAGCTTGACATTTCGCCGCAAGGAAGCTGAACCCTCTACACTGACAAGAGCGAAAAGAAAGAAAGAGAATGTGGTGTGAACTAGAAGGAGAATTATGTCAGTGATGAAGAAAAAAAGGCTGTTACTGAAGGTCAGTTTTATTTAAATATACATTAGTGAACTAATTGATAAGCTTTATAGAAAACACTATGAAACAACACAATTCTATCAGGCATGCACTTCAATTTGACCTTCAGAATTCACCCATACTAGTAGTTGTAGTACAAGTCTTTCTTACCCATTTCCTCAAATGAAATAAAAAATTTAATAGTACATTACACACAAGCAAATTTATTTTATGAAGTAAAACACATCAGGTAAGTAAGTCTTTTCTTCTCATGTCCCTTTACTATAAGAAAAATAATTTAAAGATCTTTAGAAATGGTCCAATAATGCAATAGTTTTCAAAAGACTAATAAGAAGATTAGCATAACAATGTGTTCCACTCTAATTATGCATTGTTTTCTACAAATGTTATATTAATTATTATTTCCCATCTTCTTATCTGCTTCTCCCTGGTCACAGTTGCACCAAAAAATGAACAAAAAAGCTAAAGGGAGCTCCCCTTCATGACTTATGACTTATTAAAAAGGTGGAGGAACTGTGATTAGTCCAAATCACCACAGTATTTCTTCTAAGACTGCCCCCACCCCCACTGTGACTGCACCAAATCACCATAGAATTTCTTCTAAGACCTCTTGATTGTGATTGGTCCAAATCACCACAGCATTTCTTCGGTATTTTGTCTAAGACCTCCCGTTGACTGTGATTGGTCCAAATCACCACAGTATTTCTTCAGTATTTCTGCTAAGACCTCTCCCTGACTGTGATTGGTCCAAACTATTATGCTGTTTCTTCCTCCTTCTAAGACTGATTGAGAAATATACAAGGGTTTGACCACAGTTAAATATAGGTGGTTGGTGTGGCGCAACAGGTAACACCGCTACCTGCCACTGAGCTACTACACCATGTGGAAGACTGGGGTTCGTGACTATGTCGCGCTACACCAATAAGAGTCCTTGGGCCAGACTCCTAACACTACACTGACCCACCTCTGTAATACCAGTAACCTTGTAAGACGCTCTGGATAAGCTTGCCAGCTTGATTTTGCCAGCTTGAAGCGCTCTATTCAGCAAGCAGCAAGTCTTAAATGCAATCAAATCCATCCAGCAATCCTCCAAAACTAGTAGAAAGCCTTCCCTGGAAATTAGAGACAGTTACTTTAACAAAAGCAAGATCGCTTCTATTTAATATCCTTGATTTTAGTGGAAATAATGAATGAGCAAGTGTCTTAATATTTTTGTCCATGTCAAGAATATCAAGAAGTCATACTTGTAAATAAGGAACGATTGAAACATGCTCATATGCATGGAATATCGTATGTGGAATGTATCAAAAAGTGGCCATAACAGTGGCATTATATTTTATGTCAGGAACCAAACAAGCAAGTATTTGAGATGACTTCACAACACTGTGCAGCTTGCACAATATTGACAAACTGGTAGGGTTACTCAAGTCTGGTTTCGTTTCGAGACCAGTCTTAAAACCACTAATGTATCCATTAACTTATCTTGGTCTTAAGATAAGGGTGAATTTTAACTCCATTCAGCAAACTTGACCTAACTCTACCAGGTGAGGTGAAAAGCATTGATTATCTTCCTCTACAGTGGCATCTGTGAAGGGGTGGAATATATTACATAGCAAGTGAACAGTCAGTTCTTGAAGGTGATGGGTTAAAAGCAGGGAAAATGGGCAAGCGTAAGAATCTAAGCCAGTTCGGCAAGAACCATACTGTGATGGCTAGACAACTGGTTCAGGACATCTGCAAAACAGCAGGCAAGTCAAGTGGGTTGTGGTCAGTACCTATCAATACGCGTCCAAGACAGGACAACCTGTGAACCGGTGAGAAAAGTGCATATTCCATAGCTGCTTCCTGTACACTGAGGCCTTATTTCTGTGTGTAGTGCCACAGAAAGATTACATGTAGAGGGTGAACACTGCTGTGGAATGACTGTTTTTTGTGTTTTTTTAGACCTAAAATATTTAGTTAATCAGTTTGTAAATCTATAAAAGATAATCTATAAAAAAATGTATATCATTCCTAAAAATGTATATAAAAATAAAACGTAGATGACACACTACATGAGAAACAAAAAGCGAACCAATAGTTGTGTAGGTGTCTTTTTAGTAACAGTGTGATTCACTTTCTTACTTACTCCAAACACAATCATGCACGTAACGGTATTGTGCAGTCAAACAGTCTGAAACACATGAAGAGCACAAACTGATTCCGCTGCACTTCTGAGTCATCTAATAAGTGTTAAAGCATGGTTGATTGCATGTTTGTGTACATGCTTTACTCAAAATGTCAAACAACAGACGGTTGCTTTATTATTATTCCAGCGCATTCGCTCTATAAGGTCAATGGGACTTCATGTCGGAGCATCATACCCTTGTTAAAGCAGGCACTACAGCCACGATTCACTGACCTGGGCAATCAATACTGAACTTGAACTGAATTCAAAATTTGTACTTATCAGGCATAAGCAGAGGACCTTGATTTTAGGCATGCTAACAGAATACATATAAATAATGCATTCACAGGCTTAAAATATTGATTTAAGGAGCAAAGAATCTAAATAAAGATTTAAATAAAGGTTAGTGAAAATCACCTATTATTCCCTGCTATGATTGTACTGTGATGTTGGCCCATATTCATCCAGCTTGCTCATGTGGTGAGAATTAAGAAGGGTGGTGCCACCTGGTGGCCCTACTCCTATGTAACAGACCTTTTGACTTTAAATGTCCGGAATGGAGACAATACATTTTTATAGGCACTTTTGGTATGTATCAGTAAATCAACTGCAGCTGAAACTGATAAACTGATGATGGCTGTGTCCGAAATGTAACAAATGAAGTCTATTCAGGCAGTATTCGGAGGAAGGAAGTGACAGAGTCACGCCCTAATCGAATGTTTGTATAAAAAGCTGCCTGTTAAGGTACCTTCATCTTGCAGATTTGTGAATGCTGCATAGTGAAAGCTGTATCCTTTGCTGTTTAAGTATTCCATGATCTCCTGTGATTTGATTGCAATCAATGACAAGAGCATTAATGGGGTCAGGATGTCAGATGATCACCACTACACCTCATCCCCAACTCCACAACTCATCAACAAGTTTTGGACGGAGCGCCATCATTCTATAGAACACAGCCTAATGCTGGGGAGCGGTTTACCCCTCAAGCCTAGGGACTAGACAAGCTATATGTACATCTGTGTAACATATGGACATAGTATATATATACAGGTTTCCACAGCTCTAGAGTGGTGCAACTGTCTACCTGTCTGAAAATAGGTAAGTGTCCCCATGCAATAGTGGGAGTTCTAACCTGTAGATGGAAATAAACTGTAAAACAGATGCGAAGGAGGAACACAGACCTAAAAATCTTACACAATATTAAGACAATGTCAGTGTAGTTTTAAAAATATACAGCTGAAATTTGTAATTATGGTGAAACATTTAAAAACACCAAAAGATTTTGTCATTATCCTTCACCAATGAGGACAATTTATAGCCCATTATAGACCATATTGGCCAGCTCATGTAAAAACCTCAAAAGATAAGTAATCCATATGTACACATACCTATGTGCAGTAAATGATTTAGCTGACAAGGCCTCTTATGTTTTTAACATGTTTTAATCATGAAACTCAAATGGTTTCTTGTGAAACCATTTACACGAATAAGACAGGATGTTTGACATAGTCATTACTGGTTGAGCAGCCTTGGAGGCAAGAAATGGTTTCTCATGTAATGAATTTGTAAGAGGGACAAATGTCAATAGGCAGGCTGATACAAAAAGGCAAATAATGCATTCACAGGCTTAAAAATATAGGTTTATGGAGCTGAGAATTCTTTGGATTGAAATGAAAGTCAATAAGAATCGCCTATTATTCCTTGCTTTGATTGCACTGTGACATTGGCCTATGTTCACCAAGTTTGCTCATTGCAATTGTGGTGCCACCTGGTGGCACTACCACTGTTTAATAGAGCTTTTGACACTATATGTCTGGATAGGAGACAATACATTTGTATAGGGAATTTTTGTATGTACAATTGAAGCACGTTACAAACACACACACACACAATACTTTTTAACTAGTTAACTTTTTAATGCAAAAAAAGTTATTAGTAGTAGTATTGTCGCAACCAGAAAAATATTTATTTTTTAATTTAATTTCTTTAATTTATTGCAACTTCTCAAGGCAAATTATATTACTAGCATATCAATTTAAGTGTTATGCAATTTAAGTGCAAAGTGCAAAGTGATTCCGCTGCACATCTGAGCCATCTAATAAGTGTTAAAGTGTGGTTGATTGCATGTTTGTGTACATGCCTTGCTCAAAATGTCAAACAGCAGACGGTTGCTTTATTATTATTCTACTGCATTTGCTCTATAAGGTCAATGGGACTTCATGTCAGAGCATCATACCTTGTGGACTGAAAATTGTAATTAAGGTTAAAAAAAAAATAAAAACACCAACACATTCTGTCATTATCCTTCACTAATGAGGAAAATGTATAGCCCATTATGTACTATATTGGCCAGCTCATGTATAAATCTTGGTTTTAGTAGTAGTATTGTCAGCTATGTGCATGGGGTCTGACACCACTGCACATAGTCTGACACCACCAGCGAAAATACTTATTTCTTTCTAAATGTATAGCAGTTTCTCAGTGCAGAGTATATTACTAGCAAAGCAAATTAAGTTTTGTGCAATTTAATAAAATTGTTGGGTTTGGTTTTGCTTTAATTGAGACTCAGACATGGAATCTACAAGTCTATGCTTGTGGAAAAAAGCCTCTGAAGAGCAGATCAGATCAACCTGAGAGTCATCTGACCACAACTATCGACATCTATCATTAAATGTCTGAATGTCTAAATATACTAGAGCTTTATTAACTGTATAAAATAATGCTAGTCATAGTCTTTACCAAGCGAAACAAAACAAATGCAAAGGCAGACCAACTTAAAATGAGTAAGCACACTTTATTTTGGTCACAGGTTTTCCTTACTCACATTTTTTAAGTTATATGTCTCAATTAGGTCAACATTATATTGAATTGAGGCCGACATTACTGAAATACATTACTGAATGAGCTAAAGCTAAAACTGATTCATATTTTGTAAGATCTTTTGTCTGGTTTCCTCCCCTTCAATTTGTTTATTTCCCCTCTCACATGATGTTTCCAGGCTGGGAGGCTTTTGACAATGGAGGGTTGAACCCTTGCTGGGATCTTAACTTTTCATGTCATCATACTTGATGAGCAGGCAGTTAACCCTTTGTGCCACTCTAGATTTGACACAGATTTGAGTAAATCTTACTTTTCTAGTCTTTCCTGGACAATGAGACATCATATGACATAAATATTATGACACCTGTTCATTCTTTGTCTCTTTCGTAATCAAGGGTATTAAAAAGAGATTATCCTGCTTTTGTTGGTGAACCTGTCTCTAAGGAAGGCTTTCTACTAGGTTTTGGAGCATTGTTGTGAGGGTTTGATCGCATTCAGTGACAAGAGCTTTAGTGAGGTCAGGATGTTGAATCATCTCCACCCTACCTCATTCCTAACTCCCCAACTCATCCCAAAAGTATTGGTGGAACATCATCATCCAGAGAATAAAGAATAGAAAGGTTCCACTGCTCCACCGTTTAATGATGGGGGGTCCTTATACCCCTCTATCTCATGCCTGGCATTAGGCAAGGTGGCAATAGGTTCATGTCTATCTGCTCTAGAGGGTCATATTCTACTGGTAATAATTCTCTACAGCATGGTCTCACAACTCTAGAGTGGTGCACTGTTTAACTGCCTGAGAGTAGGAAGGTCTCCCCACAAGTAATAGGGGGAGTTGGAACCTGTAAATCAGATGGAAATAAACTGTAAAAAACTGATGAGGAGGAACACAGGCTGAGAAATTGTACACAATAATTAATCAATTATTGCAATGTCAGGGTTAACATAATTATGCCACCCATTCATTCTGTCATCGTTCCTTATCACTGAAAAAATGTATAGCTCATTATAGACTTTATTGGCCAGTTCATGTGTAAATCATGGTCAAAGGGTAAGTAATCCATATGTACATACACCTATGTGCAGAAATCTGATTTAAATAATTTAGCTGGATAGCTTAGAAGGCTAGTTAAGAGGACTAGGCCTCTGGGTGGTTAAGTTATTAACATATTTAATCATGAAAAAAATAGTAGTGTGTTTGATTACAGTTCCTGCGAAACAATTTGCACAAATCAGACAGGATGTTTGACATTTAGTTTTGTTACTGGTTGAGCAGCCTTGGAGCCAGTAAAGGGTTTCTCATGTAAGAAATTTGAAACTGGGACAAATGTCAACAGGTAGGCATATACAAACAATTGGGCTAATTGTCCCAGCACTGTGTGGGAACACATGAAGAATGGCAAATAAACAATTGATACCCAAAAATAAATGTACCTACAAAAATAAATGTACCTACCTGTACAAGGTAATGTTTCAATATAAAAAAGGTAAGTTTCCAGTATGAATGTGAATCTAATGTATGTTATGTATGTAATTGAGGGAACTGATGCATTGGTGATGAAAAGTACAATGCAGTGTTTTCACACGAGACAGTTTGTACATACCAATTCTGAGGTGTATAGGTACATGTGTATATACTGTCTGCAAAGATTCACACTGAAACTGAGAAACTCACCTGATGACCCTTCACAGTGCAGACAAAGAATGTGTCCAATTACTTAGGAGCCCATACAAACAGGGGGGCCTGTGGTTGTGGAAAATGTTCCCCATTCATTTGGATGTGAATACTCTCAAATTAAAGCTAAATGTTTTACTCTAAGCTCTCATTCCTTTTTACTCTCATTTAACCCCTTATGCTCAGTGACTTTTATTACACCATAAGGATTTCTAATTTGTAATTACATGCAAAGCAATGCAAACTGGCTGAGTTGTTCCTACATTATAACAGTGGGGAAAAAAAGTCAGGAACCACCAGTGGTTCTGCAGAGCTAAGAGGTTTATTTCAACTCCTACATGTTGTGAAAGACAGCTAAAATAAAACCTTTTTGTTGCTGTTGTTGTTCTTTTTGTTGTTATTGAACTATTTGTATGCTAGGCTGTTTACTCCATGCATCATCTTGTGGTTTCAGTGTGGTTTCTTTAATCTGATTGCTCATAGATTTTGTTGGGTGTAAAAAAGATAGATGGTGTTAGGTCTAAAAATATACATGAAATGTTCTTAAATGTCAGAATCATTCCCTGACCTCAACCCAACTGAACAGCTTTTCACTTACTGAAGACAAAACTAAGGGAACAAAGACCCACAAACAAGTAGCAACTGAAGACAGCTGCCTGGCAAATCATCTCAACAGAAGAAGCTAGATTTCAGGCAGTCATTGACTGCAAAATATTTGCATCCAAGTATTTAAAATGATCCTTATATTTATAATTGTTAGGTTTTCCAGATACATTTGAGCCTGTAAAACCAGCTGTAATTCCTAAACAGTCAATGCAATGTACTTGTTTACTCGTCAATCACTTCCTGGTTGCTTCATTTCAAACCCATCAATGTGGTACAGACTTAACTGTATTTACATGTAATTGAGAGTTAACAATCCATTCTTTCTCTTTTCCCAGCACAGTCACCCACTGGACACACAATACAATTTCAACATAGATATTGGTTCAACATTTTGTTTGATAGCTTTTGTCCCAAGGGAATTTTGTGAAATGCTTTTAGGGGTGGTTGGCCAGAAGCTTTGAAACAGATATCTATTTCTTTCACTTGTGAAAAATGTCAGTTATGGTAATGTTATCTTCTATATCCTCCATTTCTGTATTCAGGTCTTCGCTTCGAACGAAAGGTTTAGAATCTTGCCATGCCACATGCAAGGCCAAACAAACCGGTTTCCTGAAAACCTGTTTTCTGAAAACCAGAGTCTAATATTTGACTTCTGTTGTCTGTTTGTCCTGAGTTGCCTTGGTCATGTGGACCAAACAGGAACCAAAGAGTACGAGGTGAGAAACCACAGCAGGGGAACTGACGATGGTGCAAGAGCATGTTATGCACTCTTGATTATGACGAGAACTTGCCCTGTTTGAGTATGAAATAAGGAGTATACACTGTACCTCACTAAACAGGTTACAACATGAGAATCATTACTTTTCTTCTGAACAGTTAATCAACAAATATTAATTATGTAAGGCGTGTGCATGTGTGTGTGTCTGTGTTCAAGACACAAATGCAGTTTCCTCAATGAGCAGTAGTTTCTTAACACGGGAGGGAGGTGCGTCACACTGCAGATAAATAGTCCCCCTGCTGCACAGGCAGGAAGAGAGAAGAGCGAGGGAGGAACTGAGATAAAGAAAGAGGCGAAAGACCGTTGACTGCAGCGTGTGTACTGACAGCACAGGTATGTACATGTGTGAGCAATGTTACCCTGCCATATGCACACTCAGCTGCGCATATGTCATACACTGATGCTTAGCAACCGCTGTAGGTGTGTTTGAAGGGATTGATCCCTACTTTTTCTGTATGATTACCAAAATATTAAAGATCATTCTAAGCACTGTAGGTTTGTGTGGACAGCAGTGAAGAGCGCGTGATTAGAAAATCTGTTCAGAAACCAGTGTGCATGCTTGGGTTAGACCCGTCCATCGTAAATCGTAAATCAGGGTAAATGTGGCAGCACATAGATTGTCCAGCCAAGCACAGCATGCCACAGAGAAGAACAATTCCTGAAGACCCTTAAAAAAAGGTTGTGGATGCCTATCAGTCTGGAAAAGGTTACACAGCCATTTCTAAGTCCCTAGAGCTCCACTGAACTACAATTAGGCAAACTATCCACAGGGAGACAGTTTAGAACAGTGTGCCAAGAGTCGACACCTTCCTAAGATCTCTGTAAGAGCAAGGTGTAAAATTATGCAGGACGTGACAACGGACTGATGAATTCCATCTACAGAACTACAGACCTCTCTTACCTTAGCTTAGGATAAGGATAGTCTTTATAATGCATTCAACAGAACAGCTAGCAATAATGGGATCCATGGCAGAATAGCACATCAGTCATCAAGAACACCTAGATTAAAAAAATTTATTTTATTTTATGAAACCAATCCAAAGTGGAACTTTTTGGTTACAATCGGCCCCATCATGAGAAAGAACCTTAAAAATCTGTAAAGCATGGTGGTGGTAGTGTGCGATTTTTTGTGCATATATGTGCATATATATGCATGTGTGTACCCTAACACAAATACACAGCATACAGCTACCATGTAAATACACAGACAGACATCCAGGGGTCTCATCTTTATTTTTATTTATTTAGTTTTATTTAATGTTTTTAGATACAAATCCCTTTCAGTATAGAAAATGCTGGGAAGGTGTTTGAGTAGTTGTAAGACAAACATTCAGAGCAGTCTAGTCAGATGTCTAAACAGATGTGTCCATTTTTTAATCAGTTCAGTATCTAAACATTTGTGTTTGCACAGATGTGGAAATCTCATGTGTCCACTTTTCTTCTATCATGTTGACCTGTGTTATACACAGTCATATGAAAGAGTTTTGGTATGTGTGGACTTGAAAGTAAAAGCTTCAGCTCTTGCTGTCTGGCTGCATTAGGAAAACAATCATTTCAATTTATAGTGGCCTAATTGCCTAAATGGAAACCACAAGGTTGCAGAGGGGCCCAAGCACTGAGAACAGAATAAATCAAATCAAATCAAATGTATTTGTATAGTGCTTTTTACAACAGGCATTGTCACAAAGCTGCTTTACAGAATCAGTAATCAGTGAGAAGACAAGAGATTAACAAGACATGACGACCCCCAGTGAACAGCCAAAAGCGACAGTGACAAGGAAAAACTCCCTAATAGCTGGAGGAAGAAATCTTGGGAAGACCCACAAGTGGGACCCATTCTCCTCTGGTCTGAACTATTTATGAATTATTGATAAAAGTCACAGAACTACCCGCATAAGACTGTTGTGCTGCTCAGGTGTGCAATATAATCATACTATTTCATTCAATTTCAATTCAGTTTCAATTATATAGCTCTTTTTACAACAAAAACTGAAAAAAAACGTGTGTTTTCCTGGGTAGACGAAAAGTTCAATTTGATCTCATCTGGTAACTGGTTGCACCAGAACTTTTTAGGGGCGTCAGGGCGTTTAGGGGGTGAATACATATGCACATTTTCAGTATACATACATATACATATATATACATGTAATAACAACTCAAATACCTCAACAAATAAGAATTTATATGTGTGTGTGTGTGTGTGTGTGTGTGTGTGTATGTGTATGTGCGTGTGTGTGGCTTACCTAAACCACTATGGGAGTTTGCCATTTGCAAATATGATAGCAATGTATTTGCATGGTACACAGCGGACACGCTCTTTCTGAAGACACTTTGTTTGGCTTTTATATCCACTTAACAAGAGCCAAGTGCACTTTAGGAAAGAATGTAACTTCTAAGGACATAGACATACATGAGTATAAGAACAATGTAAGTATGTTGACTGTTTGTGGTTTAATAATCCGGTTAAACATCCTGCGTCAGACGTCTGAAATTCCAAGTAAAGTGCAGCGGTCAAATTAGTGTTAGCAGTTAGAGTGTAATGAGCGTAATTTTGGTTTGTTTGTGTGTGCTCTTTCGCACCTTTCCCACAGGTTAAAGGCTGTGTTACTACTGACAGACTGGTCCATTTGTCATGTTGTTTTATTATTTATTTTTTTAAGAACTGTGGTCACAAACAGCTGGTTCACATAACTCATTTGTTTTTACTGTGTATTGCAGCTTTCAAACAGACATCTGAGAATGGCAGGTAAGTTTGACTTATTGGTGGCTTTTTCTTTCATGTTTTTTATGTTGTTTACTGTAGCCTTCTTAGCTCTTAGCATGAAGCATAACCTTAGCACAATTTTTTTCAGGCACATGATAATGGAACAATGCACCATTACTAACACACCACAGACCTAATTTGTGAAACACAGAATATCCCTAATACTGTACAACATCTAATAAATAGGACACAAAATGACAGTACAGCTAAATCCACTAGTAGCCACTGTCATCTCCTATAAGTTTAATTTAATAATAATCAGTTTACAGTTTACAGTTATCAGAGTTTTATCTATAAAAGGACAAAGGTACAGTCTAATACTAAGAACAATTCTTAGTCTAAACAGTGTGTATTGTTCTTTTGTCTGTTTTATTTTTATAAATAACAACTTGTCATACAATGTTAAAACCCACAAACAGCTTTTTTTCTGAGAAAAGTTTGACTAAGATTACTTTTGACAAAATGAAGAGTTTAGATGCACATTTGTGATAATTTAGGCTTGCAGTTTGCAAGTTATAAGGTTGGAGGTACAAGCTTCCATTACTTGTAAGCTATGTGAGCCTTGTAAGCCATGTAGCTTCGTCCAACATGAATCCAAATCTTTAAGCATTACCAGTCTGACTGACAAGAACGCCTTCACTACAGTGCACCTGTTCTACTGTGTGAGACTCGTTGCGTAATTCATTCTTCTTCTCTTCTGTCTTCCAGACACTGGCTTTGAGAGGGAGTTCCTGCAGACTCACAACACTTATCGTAATCAGCATGGTGCCCCGCCCCTCACTATAAACCGTGACTTGTGTCAGTCTGCCCAGAAGTGGGCGGAGCACCTGCTGTCCATCAAAACCCTCAAGCACAGCAATGGCGACTGTGGCGAGAATCTTTACTACGCCTGGAGCTCAAAGCCCAAAAAACTTACAGGCAAGTAAATCTTACACTGAGGTGTGTTGTGAGTGTCTCCCTTTGCCTGCTTTTCACCTCTTTACATAATGTGAATCTGGCAGTTTTTCTTTACATTGGGTAAAACTGGATTTTTAGAAATGCTCTAAGTGTAATCTTTTTACTTTGATTTCCATTGATGGTTAAGATGTTTTGTCCTTCTCCTTTAGAGTTGCCATTATAGTGTAATGAGTTTTTGCGTAACAGCAATGAGTGAACAGCAAAGCACTCTTGTAGGCCGCTCTTAATAAGAGCATCTGATAAATGCCATAAATGTAAATGTCTGAATGTTGATTCTGTCCAGGGCGAGAGGCAGTGGACAGCTGGTACAGTGAAATAAAAGACTATAGATTCAACAAACCTGGATTCACCTCTGGAACAGGTCAGTACACATGAAAACACTGTCCAGTAGTTTTTAGACACATCACATTTAACAACATTGCATCAAAAGCTGAAAGGAGAATGTTGGTCTTATTGTTTAGTGACCTATAACTGGTCAAACAACACTATTATACAGTTACAGGCAACCATTTCATCCTAAAATGTAGAATCATCTGCGTCTTTAATCGAAACACCTACATTATTTTTGTTCACCTACTGTGTGTGTCATGCGCAATTCTTTAGTTGCCCTTTACTACATGACTGTGATTTGATCATTTTTTGGTAGTGGAGTCTAAACACAGCATTGACACTGAGAGCCTGTTTACACTGTTTACTGTTTGAATAAACACCTGACATTAACACTTTTGGTTTTTGGTGATCGGATCACACTTGGATTTCATATGCCTGCATGAAATGCTATGTTTAAATACCCTGACGCATTGTGATTAGATTACGATCCCCCCCACATTTAATACAAGTGTAAGAAGAATGTGATCGGATTCCGCCAGGCAGGTGGAAATACATCTGGCGAAAAACGTTAATACGAGTTCAATCGGATCTCATGTAGTCACACTGGGGAAACATTCTAATGACCAGTGTGAGCAGAATCCGGTCAAAGTAGATACAGATACTATCTGGATAGAAAACACATGTTAATGCCAGGTGTAAACAGGTCCTGAGGTGGGTGGTAGTGCCATGGTAGTTTGCATGGCACTGGTACAAAATGAATGAAGCACAGCAGCATTGGGTTTTGTCCAAGACCAGTTCTGCTATTGACCACTGATTCGGGATCATAGGATGATAGAACAAATTGTGCATTAAGTGCATTAATTTACACCATGACATACAGTATGTGGATAATTCTAATAAAGTTAGTAGTGAGTATGAGTGTATACATCCAAATATAGAAACAGAAAAATATCAGTGGTTCTTTATTATTCAAAAACCCCAGTTCTAGGTTAAATAACACCCACGTCTGTTTGCCTCTGTAGGTCACTTCACTCAGGTTGTCTGGAAGGACACTAAGGAGGTGGGGTATGGGGTGGCCACAGATGGGTCTGCAATATTTGTTGTGGGCCAGTATTCTCCAGCAGGCAACATCACCAATCCTGGTTACTTTGCGAAAAACGTTCTACCACCAGATTCCCCTGTTGACCTAAAAACAACCACGTCTGGTATGTAAGCTTTTCTGTTAAAGTTTTAATTCCTTTTATAGTCTCACAAATGTGAAATTTTGAAATGAGTGGAGAACTAACATGTGAATTAACACATTCTTTCAGTTAGAAGTATTGGTTTGTATATTTAATAAGCCTCTGTGGTTTATGTTTATCCTTCAGTGGTGTGTTCTTCACAGAGATTGGCGATTGACAAAATTTGCAGTGTTTTGAGACTCTGATCGACTTTTTAATTTTTTTTTTAATGCTTGATAGGTCCAGTAGATGGAGTTGGACAAGCACTTGGTGGGCTCATTCTGTCAAACAAGATTTCAACTCCTTCTGGTCCTGCTGAAAAAGGACTATCAGGGGGCAAGGGTGAGTGTAGGTCATGAGAGGTCAACATATCCAGATAGACAAGATTCAATTTAATCTCTTAAATTAATGGATTATTTTTATTTAGTAAGGTCTCTTTCGCAGTGAGAATCTATCATGCATTATTCAGTAACTACTTAAGCAGCATAATATTAATATTAATACTAATGATGAACTGTAGCTTAAGGGGTTAAGTACAGTAAAATGACAAATTTCTAGCATGCATTCACTTTTAAAGTATAGTAAAAGTAGTTTACTCAATGTTATCTGTACAAATGGGCAAAAGTACATTGCATAGTTTCTTAAATCGCAAAGATCTTAAACTGAATCAGTCTAATTAAAATGACTACCTGTTTATATGCCATATATGTCATTTTCACAGTGTTATTCGTGAAGTTTAAGCTATTTGTACACGTTAGTTATATGAGCTTTTTAGCTACAGTGCAAAACCAAAAAAGCAGACTTCAGACACTATAGATCAGTTTTCTGGACAGGGCCTAGTCCAGGACTATATATTTCTTTCAATGGAGAATCTCTGTTCAGAATTCTGTGCAGTCCAGCTTTTTTCTGGAAAAACTGACTCTCTTGGCCTATTGACCAGATTTAAAGCAACTGAAGAAGGAACTTATCTGAACACTGTTATTCTTGATGTGTTTTTTTGAGTGATGCCATAGAAGACCCACTGTTAGTTCCATAAAGAACCATGCTTAACCGCTTAAACAGGCTATGGTCCTAAACTTATAACCTTACAACTATAACCAAAGAATAGCACCACCAGTTTTTACAGACGGCCCTGTAGTTACTGAATAATATGTCTTAGTGTGTAATAAGCAGCATTAAGGGGTTAATAGAGATGTGGGAGGGTGAAGAACCTTTTAAAGGCTTGAAGAACTCTTTAAAGGTTCTTCACACTCACATTTTTATTACAAACATGTTTTTTATGGAAGCAAAAGTGATTCTTCAATGGCAGGTAATACAGTTTCCAGTCCTGAATTTTGTCTGAAAAGTTATGAGAACAGTTAATGGAATTGATTTGCCATGTAGTGTCACACCTACCAAGTATTACAAAGTCCAGGAATAGAAAATGGATTTAACACCTTCTGTTATGTTGCATAGCAACTTTATTTTGTTTTAAACCAAGATTTATCACTAGTTTTTCACTACAGTGCACCAGTTCTACTGTGTGAGACTTGTTGTGTAATTCATTCTTCTTCTCTTCTGTCTCCCAGACACTGGCTTTGAGAGGGAGTTCCTGCAGACTCACAACACATATCGTAATCAGCATGGTGCCCCGCCCCTCACTGTAAACCGCAACTTGTGTCAGTCTGCCCAGAAGTGGGCGGAGCACATGCTGTCCATCAAAACCCTCAAGCACAGCAATGGTGACTATGGCGAGAATCTGTACTACACTTGGAGCTCATCACCCAAAACACTTACAGGCAAGTTAAGCTTGTTTTGCATTCTTTGAATGCTTCCCTCTTACACTACCCACAAGAGCCACAAGTTATGTGTAACTTTAACATGTGGTATAACTGTCTGTTTTGACCAGGGCGAGAGGCAGTGGACAGCTGGTACAGTGAAATTAAAGACTATCGCTTTAATAAACCTGGATTCACTTCTGGAACAGGTCAGTATACCTGGTAACAACATGTTTGAGTTTGCAGACACATCCTTGGGCACATCCATGGAAATGACATCAACAGCTAAATGGGCAATGAAGAATAATTACAGTTCCAGACAAACCTGTCACAGCCCTGTCAAGTCTTTAAATTAGGGGTGTAATGGTACACAGAAGTCAAAGTTAAGTTCATGCTATTTGGACACCACAAATCAGTATGAGTGCGGTACAACAGTTGTGCAAGTTGCAGTTGGTTTCATCTAGTCATGGAAGTCCCCCTGGGGTAGTTGATACAGTATGTAGAGTGTTAATTAAGCAGTAAAGTGTAAACGTTAGTATATGCAATGTGCACACACACACACACACACACACACACAAATCCACCAACACACCATCCTCGTCAAATCCAATGTTGAGAATAGTGAGAGATAAAGAAGAGAGCTACAAACTAAGCAGCAAATGAGAGAAAAGAAGGAGGAGGTGCAGGGGGGCAAACAAGACTACAGTTACCACTGTAATACTACTAAACCACTACAGTTCCCACAGTAAACTGCTTACAGCTTGTGAAATTACCATATTTAGTTGAAAACACGTGAGTGACTGTGGAGTCTATTGCAGAATTGCTGGTTCAGGGTTATAGTAACACTACCGGAAGTCCAACTAGAACTTGTAAAATTAGAAACTGAAATCTCTGCTTTGTGGCTTAATAAATTGTGTGGTTGTGTAAATTTGACCAAGACAGAACTATATTAGTGCAATATATCAAACCAGGAGAAACATAGTACAGTACATTGAACATAAACTAGTCACAATATTATGTTAAATAAACAAAAGTAGGCATTTAGCTACAGCATGGTAACAGGTGCACACAAGCAGCAGGAGTCTATTAACAGCATAGTATGACTACCTAGCATTACATTTGCATCATTCTCAGTTAGCTCGGCATATACATATCTGTAGCCTACAAACATCACTCAGTTCTAATTAATTCTTAAAAGTGACAGCATGCACACCAAATCTTGCAACCTAACCACTGAAACTTGCTCTGCTTCAGAAGAGCAGATCTGTGTTCAGACTGATACTGACTAGAACTTGCTGGGATGTTAGAATAACTGTCTCTAACTACACACCAGAAAGTAGCTAGGTGTTTTCAGTGGGTGTATACCATCTAATAAAAACAACAGAACTTTAAGATTTAAGTTTCAGACACCCAACACCTGCTTCTGTCTTCAGGCCATTTCACTCAGGTGGTATGGAAGGATACTAAGGAGGTGGGGTATGGAGTGGCCACAGATGGGGCTACCATTTTTGTAGTGGCCCAGTATCTTCCAGCAGGCAACATCGCCAATCCAGGTTATTTTGAGAAGAATGTCCTGCCAGCAGGTTCCCCTGTCGACCTAAAACCAACTACATCTGGTATGTAAGCTTTTCTGTTAAATTAGTTCAAACAAGTTATGTTTCAGGTCATTACAATTGTACGTTACTGAAAAAGTCAAATGTGAACTTTGTGGGGTTTTTTTTGTAATCTTACCACAGGTTATTTAAAGTACTGTAATTATTATTATTATTGCAGCAAATGTAATGATATCTTATGTTATTTTGCACACAAAACAGTTTACCAAAACATAGTACATTATGTTACAAACACATTTTTAGCATCTGGGAACATTTTTATGAACTTTTATTTTACAGGTCACTATTGAAATGTTATTGATTATGTATAACTGTATATAATAATAATAATAATAATAATAATAAGTTATAGTTATGATGATTATTATTATTTATATTATTATTGTTATTGCTGTGGTTGTTGTCATTCTTGTTATTATTATTATTATTATTATTATAACCATATATCCCTGCCCTCTTCCAAAGAGTCTGGACTTTCTGTGTTTTGATACACAAGCCTGGCAATGATTGTATAGTTCTAAAATAAAAGGTTGGGTAAAAGCGTGATGAAGAACATAATACCACAAAGCTGCAAACAAAACAAAAAAAAACTGCAAGGTTTAGGGTAGAAGCTCCTCGATATTATAAAGCATAACACAGGTTAGCTGTGGAGTAATAATTATAATATTGAGGAGCTTCTATCTAAAATCTTGCAGCAGTCTCTCAGGCTAGACTCTTTAGAAGTGGATCAAAAACATCAAATGGTCTTCTTGTGCCTGACCTGTGTATTCCGACTTTGACTGTTATGCATGTTAGATCCAGCAAGTGGTGCTAGAGGACCCAACATTCAGCCAAACAAGACTCCATTCTCGGGCAAGAGTGAGTCAATGAAGAGCAACAGCTCAAAGCATCTCCACATGCAGAACACTAAATGTAACCTGTTTAACCATCAGTTTATTGTTCAGCTATTCATCCTAAGGCTTACTATGAGCTATTCTACTGACCTGGTGGAGTACTGAGTCACATAATGTTGGGAGTAAGGAACTGAAGTTTAAGAGGTTAAAGCAGTGAGGATACAGACCTCCTTCATGAATTATTTAGGTGATCAATTCTCTTTCTGACTCCTGCAGGTGAGAATTCTCAGTTCTCTAGCCAGCTGCTGGAGGCAATGAACTCTTACCGCCAGCGCCATGGGGTGAGTCCTCTCTCGCACTGCCCCACCCTCTCAAAAGAGGCACAGGAATGGGCGGCTCATCTGGTGAGCCTTAATACTCTGAAGAACAGCAAGAAAGGCCATGGAGAAACCATGTCCTACAAATGGACATCTACTTTGATTGCACCTACCGGTAAGCTAGGATTTACAATATTCTGCATTATTTGGAAGCTTAAGGCATTATTTGTATTTACAGAAGTGGAGTCAAAGTAAATTAATCTTCCCAACTGTGAGCAAAAAATACCAATACTTCCAAAATTGTATACAGTATACAAAGAAAACATTTTTACATGTCTTTGCCTGTTAATTCTGCTATGGTCATGTCATAGTCCCATAGTTTGTGGAGTCCGGTTTGCCACTAATTGGAAATGCTGGTCTGCATTATCTATACCAGACAATTTGTCATAAGGAAAACATTTTGGGCAGTAGGGCGATAGCATTGAGTGCAGATAGGCTGGCGAGTTGACCAGCCCATTGGCTCACTGATGTATTGAATGTATCCATCTCTCACTCATATATGCATCAGCACAGTTGGCTGATTTCTCTGCTCTTACAGGCCTAGTAAATCTAGCAATTCGCAGGTGAGTTAAATCAGGTGTGCTTATGCAGGAAAATAAACATAATAAAAGTCTCATTTGGGTGAAAGTGGTGATATAATTAACTTTATATTATATTATAATAGTGTAGATATTATTATATGATTGCCTGTTAAAATTATTGTGATTTTGGTCATAATTTTCATTATTGTTTACTTCCTTGTAGGACAAGAGGTTGCTGAGGCATGGTACAAGGAAAGTGCTAAATACAACTTTTCCACACCTACCTTTCAAAGTGGAACAGGTATGCTATCTGTGATACTGCAAAATGATTGTGAATTGACTGTTGTCTGAGCCAGTAGATCACAGAGTCTTGCATGTGATTGTTAGGAAACTTCACTCAGATGGTATGGAAGTCTTCAGAGCGCGCTGGAGTTGGACAAGCAACAGACGGGAAGGGCTTGTTCATCACTGTTGGCTTTTATGAGCCAGCTGGCAACATCACCAACCCTGGCTACTTTCAGGACAATGTGAAACCTGCTGGAAAATGAGTGCCTACCAACACAACACTCTCCCTGTAAAAGCTGATTGGCAGCACAGAGGAGAGCCTTATAATACACATTCTACTTTAAAGCTTAGCTTTGCTTCTCATACTCAGGGGTTCTAAAGGGTGAAAGTTTACATTTTTATTTAAAGGTGGTGGGATCCTTTATTTTTTAGTTGCCATCAGGCATCTACATTGATCTAACCAACCCATTCATGGCCAGCCCACATATGCATTCTTTAGCAGCTACCATAGGTAGGTTGGACAAGCTTTAATAAAAAATCTTTCTGCAAAATTGAATTAAGAAGTGCATTATGAATTAGTGTCTCACAGATTTCTGGATATCAACACTGAACCAACTCCAAAACATGTGTGTTTGTGCATACAGCTGGATGCACAGTTTCCTGCATAGGTATAAATTATGAAAACATGTTTGTGCAATAGTGCAGAAACCTTCAATACCACAGCAACCACATAATATACAACCTAAGATACCACAACAATGATCTTAGCAACCACACTATAGCAACAGTCTAGTATCAACTTTGGATACCACTTAAAAACAGCATTGCACCTAATTAAATTATCAAAGGTATACTAATATTAGCACAGGGTCAACTTTGATGTTGCTATTGCTACCCTGTTTAGCTTTGCACTATTAGCAGTCAAACTGGACGTTCAATGTTAGTAGGCATATTTTGGCCAAAAAATAAACTGAAGATTTTATTATGCTGAAAATGATATTTCCAACATTCTGTAAAGCTTGTCCAGCCTCGCAACTGTTGTGAAATAATGCATTTGTGTGCAATTGTTTTGTCACTCCATAGAGCTGTGTCCCCAAACTGCAGGCCTACCACTGTCCTACCAGCATATTCCAGTCAACCCTTAATGGGCTTCTTGGTCATAACTTTTGATGAGTTACAAAGCAGCTAAGCATCTCAATGCGCAATCTGTAATTAAGTACAATGGATATTAAATGGCACAATTGAGCAGATTGCAACTTACTGAAACAAAATGGTCCACAAACAAGCATCTCAGGAGTGGAAATTGACAAGGAATTGCTTCCCAAATATTTAAATAAATCCTTCTATTTATAATTGTTAGTTTGTACTATTACTTTTGATTATGTGGAAATTGAGGAACTATATAAAAATGACTGTAATTTCTGAATGGTTAATGCAATATTTATGTTAAACCCATTAAAATAAAGCTGAAACTCTGTACTTCAACTACTTCTCAATTGCTTCATTTCAAGTCCATTGAAGTGGTGTACTGAGGCATGAGGTTACTCTCAATTCATCCATCTCTTTTCCCAGCACAGTCACCCACTGTGTGCACAAAACAATTTCAACATAGGTACTGATAAAAGTTTTGTTGATAGCTTTGGGTCGCCAGTTTGATCCCCTGAAACAACAGGATATGACTGAAGTACCCTTAAGCAAGAGACTTAACCCCGAACTGCTCCTTGGGCACTGAAGCTAGGGCTGTCCATTACTCTTGGCATGTGTGCTTCTTACCATCAACCTAGTGTGTGTGTGTGTGTGTGTGTTTAAAGGCCAAAGGACAAATTTCTATGATGATGGTGTGGTTCTTTTTCTTCACCAGCCTTTGACCCAGAGGAATGTTTTGAGGTGCTTGTGCTGGTAGTTGGAGGTTTTAAAACAGACATATTTGTTCATTTTAACTTCTTTATATCATAACTCGTTTATATCATGTAACTTCTATATGATCTTAACTGGAACTTGTATGGATATGCAACAAAGAGTACAAACTGTACCTCACAGAACAGCTTAAAACATGAGGATAATTTATTTTCATCTCAGGAGTGGAAACTGACAATGAATTGCTTCACAAATATTTAAATAAATCCTTCTATTTATAATTGTTAGTTTGTACATTTACTTTTGATTATGTGAAAATGGAGGGGCTGTATAAAAATGACTGTAATTCCTGAACAGTTAATGAGGTTTTAAAACAGACGTATTTGTTAGTTTTAACACCTTTATAGCTCTATGATCTTGACTGGAACATGATAATTTATTTTCTTCTGGTCATTTCTAAGGCTCTAGAACTCCACTGTGCTTTAATTAATACTACCCAAATGGAAAACATTTGGAAAAGTAGTCAGTTTTCCCAGTAGTGGACACCTTCCTGAAATCTCTTTATGAGCAAAGTGGCAGAATTGCACATCAAAAGCTATTGCAATCCAATAAAAAGATGACCTAGTTGATCCTCATGGAACAAGGTGTCATGGAGAGATTAATCTAAAGTGGAACCATTTGCCTGACCCGGCCCTGTTATATAACCAACGGGGAAGCATAGTGGTGGAAGTGTGATGTTTTGGGGAGCCTTTGAACCTGGATGCTTTGTAACCATTGAGATACTTAAATGGGTACTTCTGCATGTAAGAGTGGATCAAAAGTCCTCCATGAAATTTATACACAAATTACTAACTGCAGTGTAATGGTTGTAAATTGATCACAGTTCTATTGTATGTAAATAACTTCAAATGAAAGGTAAAAGCTTCACTTTGAGTTCACTTTGAGTTTATTTTAATTTAATTCCTCCATGGAATTGATACACAAATTACTAACTGCAGTGCTACATTGCAGTAATTGCTGCTAAGAGGAATGTACTCAGCTATAGAATAGAACAGGAGATTGGGTGGGTAGTTTTAATAAATACATAAAATGAACACAAACGAGGAGGAAGTCCTTATTTGGGCCTGTGGGCAGTGGTTCGGAATCGCCCCGGGGGAGGGCGTGATACAGAGGGACTGACAACTAAAAAAGACATGAACAGGGCTCACCTGCACTGTGAGGACCTACAGAATTGTCTTGAAAGCTAAAACCATGCACAGTTATTGCTGTTAAGTCCCAATTAAAACCCAATTTAAATATAATAACCCAATTAAAAATATATTTGTATTATAAAATATATTTTAAATATTCATATTTAAAATTAGATTATTATATTTGATATTTAAAAACAATTATGTGCCATTTACAAAGGTTTTGTCTAAAATATGAATACACAGATATTGCCCTATTTAGAGATATTAGCTATAGGTACTTACATGCAAAAATTCTGCATATAAAATACAAGACTTATGTAACATAATTTTTAGAACCAAGGCTTGGTTTTAGAACCAAGATCTTTAATTAAATGCCATGTGTCGATTCAGTGGAATTCATGCTGATTTGCATGTGTCATAGAGCTCTTTGGGCCTCTAGGGCAGAGCTATCAATCATTTATCTTCTCTCATTAGACAGACTAGTTCAGCCACAATAAATTTTGTGGTTTGGCCTTGAGCTACAGGCATGTGAAGAAAAAAAAACTGCATGAGTCAAAGCAGTTCTAGGCTCATACTTTGCCTGAAGGATCAGTGGATGGCTCCAACAATAATACCTGCAGACCCACAGGTAGTACTAGAGGTATTGGCAGTGCTGCCAGACACTGTACTGCTTTTCAAGTCAAATCAAATTTATTTGTACAGCACTTTTTACAACCCAGTCTGGTGAGTGGGCAGCAGGTAAATGCCTTAAATGTCTCACATGGATGGCAGTCATAAGTGGGCAATCGTTCACTTGGAGAAGGTAAAAGATTTGTTTTAGTAAATCTGCCTGATACATTTCTGATCAGTAGCTAGAGTATTTTAGTAGATTACACATACTTCTCATCCTTTGCCTGATAACCATGGGCAGTGTACATAATTATAGCCTGCAGGGGTGCCTTCATTTAGTACTAAATATTTTTATTTATATATTTTATTTTATTTTAAGTTTCAGTGCAAGAAAAAAACACATCAAATTTCTGATCACTTATAATTTCATTCACAATTGCTTTTCAGTTTAGTGATCTAATACTGAGTAACTTTTATAATAATAATAATGATAATGATAATGATAATCATAATAATAATAATAATAATAATAATAATAATAATAATAATAATAATAATAAATATTATTATTAGTAGTAGTAGTAGTAGTAGTATTATTAGTATTATTATTATTAGTAGTATTATTACATTCTGATCTTTCTAAACAAACAGTAATGGCCAGAAACGAAGAAATTGCTCTCTACAATGTGTGCAGTGTGTTGTCACTACACTACACTAATTTTACATCCACAATAATAACCCCAATAGTGTTTTATTTCCCAGTTTCAGATCTGATGTACCTTTAGTGTGCCTGATCTCAGCCTTATTCTTAAACACCCTGTACTTAAGCAGTTTATTATGTATTCAGATACACAATTAATAAGACAATACTGTGACATCTGAAGTTAAAGCATTTAAAATGATCATTTACCCTACATCAGTTCTTCCGAATTTCATCAGTCAAAACAGGTTTGATATCTGTTGTGTGCATCTTTAGTTAACAGTGGGAGTTACTACACTAATGTTGCTAACAACCACTGAGTTCAGACTGTCAGCAATTTCTTCTCACCATTGAATAAAATTGTTTGGACAAACCTTAATTAAAGTGGAGTTCAATGCACAGCGTGATACCACATATCGTTCTGAGGTAAACGTGGTTCCACTTACTCTGTGAAAATGTTCTAAGTCAAAGTTCAGTGCTTGTTAGCCATGTGCTGGAACAGTTGAATCCAGGAGGGGGAGCCATTATCACAGAACACTTAAAGGAGCTGCTAGGTGTGCTTTGCCCACATAGTTTCCACATGGAGTTAAATCTAAAGCTCAGAACTGCTGCTGCCTTGACTGTGCAATAACAACTGACAACCTTTAACATTTCCTTTTGAGAATGAAATTCTGAAAAGTTTGTAATTTAGAGATTTTTTTTCAGGGCATATGCAGAAGACGTCTCTAAAGTACTGGAAAGCCCACTGTGTTTTTGCTGTACACTGAAGGCATTTTAGAATGAGATCAATAGATCAATATGAGATGGTAGAGATTATGACTATAGAGATTATACTATATGGACAAAAGTATTGGGACACCTGCTCATTCATTGTTTCTTCTGAAATCAAAGCTAAAAAAGAGTTTATCCTGCTTTTGTTGGAGCAACTCTCTCTACTGTCCAGGGAGGGCATTATACTACATGTCGGAATATTACTGAGGATTTGATTGCATTCAGCAACAAGAGCATTAGTAAGGTCAGGATGTGGACTGATCTCCTCCCCACCTTAACCTCAACTCTCCAACTCATCCCAAAAGTATTGGATGGAGCACCATCTATCATTCCGAAGAACACAGTTCGACTGCTCCACAGCTCAATGCTTGGGAGCTTTATACCCCTCTAGCCCATGCCTGGCATTAGACATGGTGCCTATAGGTTTGTGTTTATCTGCTCCAGAGAGTCCTATTCTACTGGCAGTGATTTTCTTCAGGGACTAGACAAGCTGAGTGTGTGTATTTGCACATCTGTGTCAGTAATGGGTGCAGTTTAAAGTAGCTGAATGCGTTCATTAGAAGGGATGTCCACAAATGTTTGGACATATAGGGAAATACTAGGGGTCTAGCTAATACTCTGGCAACTACAATGTCAAGTTATCTAGCAAAGGGAAATATATAATTGTTGTATTACATAATAGCTGAGAATTTGACTGTAGCATCACTGATTCTAATATAGTGACGTGTATTTGGTTGCTGGGATCTTTATTCAATTGACTTTGCACCCATATTTACAGTACACAGAAGTCTTCACTTCTGTTTCCCAGCTTCATTTTATGGCCCAGTTTTCCAACTAATAATATACTGAAAAGTACTGCCCTTTTTTCTTTTCTTTTTTAATGAATCAACCAAGCCTTCCCTGCTCCTTCTTAAACACACATAACCGCTGAACAATCCCTCAAAGCCTCCAGGTAATTTTTTTCTTTTTTGCCACCAAAACTGTCCAACACAATCCATTAGATGTGGCTTAGAGTGATATGATTAGCTGCTGTACTGGCTTCTGACTGGAGGGGTGGGTGACAGGTAACGTATTAACAGATATAAGTCATGACAAGGTCGCATAAGTAGTGCAGTAAAGACTCTCCAGTTATTTCGTTCCTTTTATATATAAACAACACCTAAAAGAAAAAGGTATGCCATTTAAATGACAGAACTTGCATCTTGAAATACTCCATGCACCACACACGTTCAACAAGTGCACTCTTACAAATAAAGATTTCCAATGGTTCTTGGCTTTGACATATGAATCAGGAAAAATCTTTAATTGGTGTAGAACCCTTAGATTTTGTGGAGAGGCTTTAAACTGAAAAGGCTTCTCCACACTTATATCATTTACATTTGTAAGACATAAATATCCAAACTTTGTACTTGAAATCAGGAACAAATCTAAAGACATACAGTCTTGGAAAGTCTAATTTATTAAAACACTTTATATATGATGCCTAAAAGTGAGCAGAGGTGCATTTTGCTTGCACCGACACTGATGGAGATGTTTCTACATGGTCAATTCAATTGATTGGACATGATTGGGGATTGCCAACGCCTGCCTATATAACTTCCCTCAGTTGACAGTGCATATAAGAGCTAACTCCAAGCCATGGGGTCCTCAGAAACAGGATTGTGCCAAGGCATAGATCTGGAGAAGGGTACAGAAACATTGCTTAAGCTTCACAGGTCCCAAAGAGCACAATGGCCGTAATCATTCATGAAGGGAAGACGCTTGAAACCACCAAGAATCTTCCTAGACCTGACTGCTCAGCCAAACTGAGCAATCTTGGAAGACGGGCCTTGGCCAGGTAGGTGAGCAGGAACTCTAGAGGAACTCCAGTAGAACCGTGTGAAGATGGCAGAAGAAGATCAACCATCCAGCCACCTCTCCACAAATCATGCCTTTATGGTAAAGTGGCCAACTGGAAGCCACTCCTTACTAAAAGGAAGGTGACAGCCCACTTGTAGTTTGCCAGAAGGCACCTAGAGGACTCTCTGACCAAAATTGAACCTCTCATCACCTGGCTAATGCCATCCCTACAGTAAAGCATGTGACTAGTCCTAATAGAGGGTAAGATGCATGCAGCTAAGAACACAGAGAGATCCTTAAAGAAAAACTTGCGCTCCAGTGCGCTCTGGACCTCAGACTCAGGCAAAGGTTAACTTTCCAACATGACAACTACCCGAAGACAGCCAAGAGAACAAAGGAGTGGCTTCAAGGACAAGTCTGTGAATGTCCTTGAGTGGCTGTGTATATATATAATAGCTGTGTACTGACACTCCCTATCCAACCTGATGTAGCTTGCAAGAATATGACAAAAGCAATGGGCAAAAATTTCCAAGAACAAATGTGCCAAGTTTGTAGCTTCTTTCCCAAGAAGCCTAGAAGTTGTAATTACTGTCATCAACTTGCATTAACAAAATATTAAGCTGAGGGTGTGTACAGATATGTAACTCCTAAATAACCTATATCTGTCAGTAAAATAAAAACGCCATATCTTCTAAAAAGTTGTTCTCACTTATTGTCGATTTTAGATGTTTGAGGCAAAAACTGCACTCCATCTACTGTAGAATTAGTCTGTAATGTAATAAAATATAGAGAAGGTGAAAGGGGCGTGCATACTTTCCAGCTTGACTGTATGTGTATCATTACACTCTTATTATATTTCATATTATTAGTTTGTATTATATTGCCAAATTTGAACAATGAACTTTCTTTATTTGATCATTTTCACACTCTGCTATTCATACATTGTTTAGTTGTGTTTTCTTGGTCTCCTAACATGAGCCACTGTGTTTCTCGTTTCTATAGTAGTGGCAGTGGCTGTTACTATAGAGCTGCTTTGTTGTCTCAGTAGTGGTGGGGGATTTTGTTCCATTCAGGTTAGCTTTCCTCGTGGGGATCGCCAGTGACAGCCAGGCAATGAAAACAGGGTCAGGCAATATCCAGTAGCGCTGCCAAATGAGCTCTGGGCCTCTAGGCCTGAGACCTGATGATTAAAATAAGATTTGAGCTCTTACATCCACTTCTGGCTCTAGGAATGTAATTTCCATCAGTGTATGGATATCAGGTAATTGCAGGGGTCTCTCGTTTGTTTATTTAATGCAAATGAACAAGAATGATTCAACTAAAACTGAACCAACAATTTATATAATCTAATCGGATTGCTGTATAGCCCAGCTCTGGTGTAAAAGTGGTGTGTTTCTCTGTGTTTTTAAATAGTTGTGGATTAAGAGCCAGAATAATTCATTAATATGATCAGAGACAAAAAAGAGCACTTTTTATACCTTGCCACAATGAGCAGTCCATAGTTGTGGTAGATAATAAGTCACTCTTAAAATTACTAAATATATAATTACGTCTGCGTAATTCTTGCAAAACCTACATGGACTTTCGACTGGGTTAAACTTAACAGTGTATTCATCATTTATTTCCACTAATTTGCCTGTTCAAAGTTTGAAGTATGTGTGTGTGGGAGAGGGGTGGGTGTATAGGCTTGTGTAAGCCAATACCTTGCTCTACATTAATAAATGAACATTCACTAAGCAACAGTTTTGCAGCTGCTCTCTACACACACACTGTCCTGATGTCCTATTCCCTGATGTCCTTATTCTAAATGAATGAATGCACCAGTGGCCTGGTTCTGATACTTTTGTGTGCCATTTCATAGCTTTCATAATGGTAGTCAACGCTTGAAGTGGGGAAAAAGCATTGCCTACCATTATGCTGGCAATTATGCTGAAAGCTATGCACTGGGATACAAAAGTACAGTCTAATACAAAAGTATAAGAGCTAGGCCACCGGTGCGTTCATTCAACCACCACCTCCACCCACCACCCTGCCTCCAACCAAAAAATCAAACCATACTTTTGGAGCCAGGCAATCAGTTATTGCTAACTAAAGTGGGCTTCTACTGGGACAGTGACTGACTGATTGACAAATGACAACTTTCTTTGACTGATGGAACATCAACAGTATTACTATGTTTGTGAATTGCAGTAAAAACATTTACTGCATAAATGAGCTGCAGCGGTTCTCGCTGATTCAGAGCTTAAGCTGGTTTCACTGTTCGGGAGAATTCCTGCCCCTGAAATGGAGATTCTGATTGGAGAGTGTGGCTCTCTTTTATCCCAACCACATGAAAATATGAAAGAAAGGTAAGAAAATTCAGTGTATATGAGCAAAAATAATGTTACAATGGCGATTTTCATGAATCCACTACAATTACAATTACAATACTAATCCAAATCCAAACTTTACGTGATAACTGCTTACAGGTTTTCAGATTGAACTTGTACTTTTAAAATTTGTTTCTGTATTACATTCATCAGACATCAGATTTCACCCATATCTTACCACGTACTGTGTATTCTCTGTGCAGTCTGAATAATGCATTAGCGCCTAGCAACACATTTGTGTTGGGGACACTTGGAACATGCATGCGCCCACTGGAGGTTTAAGAGTTCTTGGATCAATGAGGTGGCGAGAGAGATCTTCTGGGAGTGTGAGAGTGTATGTGATCATGAATGGTTGTACCATATGATTTTAGGCATTCATTGTTGGACTTGTACATTTTTTAAAGATTAGATTAGATTTCATTTTATTGTCATTAACAAAGTACAAGCTTGTGACAGCAGAATGAGGTAGAGTGTAGGTGAAGGTGCAGGAATGTAACTTGTAACAACAATGCAATGCAATGTACACTATATGCACAAAATTAGGACCCCTGCTCATTAATTGTTTCTTTCAAAGTCGAAAAGGTAAGGGTTTTTTCATTAGATTTTGGAGCAGTGATTGCTGTGATGATCTGATTGCATTCATCTCATCCTCAACTCAGCCCAAAAGTATTGGATGGAGCACCATAATTTCAGAGAACACAGAGAGCTGCTCCACAGCTCAATGCTGGGCTTTACACCCCTCTAGCTGATCGTCGTGGCAGTAGATTTATGATGATCTGCTCTAGAGAGACAGAACAGATAGAGACAGTGTCTTTATTCTCTCTATTTTGCCATTCACAAACAATGTGTTCATTCAAATGGAGTGTATGCAGTAAATTAAACTACACCAATGTGCAAACCAGATCGACAGTGGAATAAGTAATTACACAGCTAATTAAACATAAATTTTGTATGATGTATTAAAAGAGATTTAGGAGGAGAGCTGTTAATTGGGTTGACAGCAGAGTAAAAGAAGCCATTCTGCAGCTTGCTGGTTCCTTGAAACACTTTCCCGATGGCAGAATTGATAGTAGTCCATGATTTGAGAGGGAACTGTGTTTGATGATGCTCTTTATTCTTTATTCTCCCCTTTATGCATCCCAGAGCATTTCTGTTGCAAGTTCTCTGTGGATGGAAGATGGACACCCTAGGTGATTTTCATCCCCCTCTTGAGGGCCTTCTGTTCAGGGACTGAGCAATTGCTGCACCAAACAGATATACAATAAGCTCTAAATGGTATATGGGAAGATAGGTGATCTTTCCTCAACCTTATTAGTAAGTAATGGTGTTTCCCTTTATTCTTGACCAGTGTGCTAAGGGTCCATGTGAGATTCCAAAGAACTTGAAATTGAACATACGCTTCATCTCAGTTCCATTGATGCAGGTTGGGCTGTGTCTCTTGGTCCAGTCCACAATAAGTTCCTTGGTCATCTTTACTAAGAGATTTTTACTAGAACGCTTTGAGCCAGGTGACACACCGGCTCTCTGTAGGTCGTTGCAGATCTTATCATTGTTGTTGATCAGCTCAACCAACATGGTGTCACCTGCAACTGATGATGGAATTAGAAACAGACCTATGCTCAGAATGGCATTTGGCAGGCAGCTTGCAATTTAATCATGGTACAGAGATAGGCACACATAGCATTAGTAATGTTTGGATCAATGTATAGTGCTGGTAGTAGCTGGTAGCGCATTTGGTGAACATTGGTACTGCCCTTAACATGCAGCCTGGGTTTGACTCTCCATCCAAAAGCACCATGCTATGTCAATGACAGCCCTTGGCAAATATGACTAAACCTTATTTATGACTAAATTGTCTTCTGTAAGACAATGAAAGTGTGAGTCGCTCTAGATAGAGTTGTATGCCAAATATCATAAATGTAATGTATTAAACTGTGTATGACTTTACACAGCAAACAGGTGCAACCAAGTTGGAAGGCCATTGGTAGGAGTTGAATGTTAATTAAAAAAAAAAGGCTGATTAATAAAACGATAAATAAAACCAACAAGAGAAATAAATCATCCAATCTATTTTAAAATGAAGCTATTGTTATTGTTAGTATTTAAGGCAAGAAATGATGATATAAAAAAATAATGATATGTACATGTGAGGTGATGTAGTGTAATATTAAAGCTATTTAGAAGGCTTGTTATATTGAGAATACCAAGTGCAAGTCTTCACAAGCAGGTCAGGTTCTCGATTTATCTACACTGCAGAAGGACTCATTCCTCCTGACATTCAACATAAGTGGGAACATTCAGAGATGTGGAGAATGAACCCAGGTAAAGTTATAAAAAGTAAAAAATATTCATACAAATATTAATCCATAATGTTTGAATCAATCCGTACTTTATCACATCAAGGGGAGATACATAAGCAAAGATTGTTTTTCTTTAGTTGTGCAATGCATTTGTGTGGCATTCAGACAATGACAGAGATATCTGTCATTTCATAGTGTGACTTAAAAATGATTGACCTCTGCACTTTACTGGCTAGCTATAGGCCTACTTGGTTTGGTTACTCTGGTGTGTTATTCATCAATTCTCTGGATGTGAACAACAGGTCTTAAAAGACTGTTCAGATCACAGACATAGTTCATACCACCTTCAACAGAAGCTATAGGTCACTGAATAATGTAATTATAATTTCATAATAATTTATTTTTATATGTACGGTGCTGGGGGGGGGGGTGTATGTTTAAGAATTGATATGACATCAAATCATCACTTTTTAAAAAGTATCCTGAACATAGTTGTATTTGTAGTTTCTATTTACTGTGACCTTGAGCCAGAAAGCAATTATGCTTGATATACAACTAAACGTAAAATGTATAGAATGAGGTCAATAGGACAAAAAACCTACAATAGAGTGAACAAGTCCAAACATGCTACACCCTTTTTAACCCGGGATAAAAGCCGGTTTACTGAATGAGTGTATCCAGTTTCCACAATACAAAGGGTCTCTAAGGCTTCGCCAAGTTCTAAGTATCCATTGGTAACGGAATACAATCCCTCAGAACCAATCAAAATCGGAGACACCGTCACGGCTGTTTCGGTACACCAATGAAAAGCAGCTAAATAATGATTGACGTGTGGACGAGCCAATCGTTTCGAAGTTGATGGTTGCGTCGAATATAAAACTTGTCCAGCGGCGGTTGATCGCCAGGACTTCGCCGACGGTAACGGGAGCTTGAGGCGCAATTTGATCTAACGGAGCGGATCAGGCCACCTGTTTAGTCAACGTTTCACAATGAGGGAGATTGTTCATCTACAAGCTGGTCAATGTGGGAATCAGATCGGTGCCAAAGTAAGTTCAAAACGTTTTTTTTTAATTGTTTGGAGAGTTTGCAGCACTTCTAATGAAAGTGACTGTTGGTGCTGCTGTTTAGCGTATTTTTGGTTAAGCTCACTCACTTATATAAGAAAATACTGCTGGTCTTGCAACAGTTTTGAACTAGGCTATTTTCCTCGTTAAACGTTAAAAACGTTTTTTACGTCTTTTTTATTTTATTTTTTTAAACGCTGGTCGACATGACTAGGCTTGGGTTAGATAAACTCAGACTGTTAATTTATTCGTTGTAAACTGTTAAAGTTCGTTACCTAACTGAAAGGTCTTCTTTTACTCGAACTCAGTTTTGGGAGGTTATCAGCGATGAACACGGAATCGACCCCACCGGCGCCTACCACGGTGACAGCGACCTGCAGCTGGAGCGGATTAACGTCTATTACAACGAAGCCAGTGGTAACCCTGCCCTTTCTTTCACGCAGAGAGTGGCATTGGCTGTATTAAACTTGCGTGTGGTTTAATGATGGCCTTGAAACTGTGCTAACGTGTAAACTGTGGTGCAACAGGTGGAAAATATGTCCCCCGGGCTGTGCTCGTGGACTTGGAGCCTGGGACAATGGACTCCGTCAGATCCGGTCCTTTTGGGCAGGTGTTTAGACCAGACAACTTTGTCTTTGGTGAGTATCTTTTACATCACTGAAGGGTTTTATTTTTTTGTAGTTTAAGATGTTGTAGCTACATTTTGACTCTCATTTCTCTTACCATCATTGCCCTGACTATTAAGTTACACAACCTTATGATTTATTATATTATGATCAGAGCAGTTCAATAGTGTAGATGTTGTATAGGTTTGGTAACTTATCAATTTATAAATAGTTCTGACCAGGGGAGGATGGGTCCCCTTGTGAGTCATGGTTCCTCCCAAGGTTTCTTCCTCCAGCTCTGAGGGGCCACTGTTGCTGTTGGCTTGCTCACTGGGGGTCTTGGCTTTATTTATTTATTTTTAATTCATTTAATTTTATTTTTTCTTACTAATTACTGATTATGTAAGGCTGCTTTGTGACAACAGTTGTAAAAAGTACTAAAATAAATTTGACTTGACTACTATACAAATTCAGTAACTGCTAGGAAACAGCATGCAGTGTTATTTGAGGATGAATTAGACACTTACTGACCCAGAACTGTTCACTGGTGATAAACCCCAAAGGTGGTATTAGTTTGGGCCAAATGGTGGTTTTAAAATACATTCATGCCATTAAGGTTTACTTTGGTTGCCATTTTTGCCTCAAGTTTACCACTATTACTATAATCAGTGCTGCTGTAAACCAGGGGCTTTCCTGCTCAAGCACATGTAATTTGACTTTTTAATTGCCAAGTTTTGTTGGAGCGGGAAAGTCAGCAATTTGTGCTATACTCCAGCCAGCCCCCCACTCTCCTTCCTCTGCTTTAAACTTTGTAGGCAGTCACCACTGCTATAAAGATTTTCAGGAGACTCCTCTAACCACTTGGATGACTTTGCTCACATCATAACAATTTAACTGTACAGAAGCTTAGTAGTTTGTCCGTGACATGACTCTCTCCAGATACTAAATGTTAACATTCTTGCTATAAGCCTATCCTAATGGTTAAGTCTTTTACCCCAGGTCAGAGTGGTGCTGGAAACAACTGGGCCAAAGGCCATTACACAGAAGGAGCTGAGCTGGTGGACTCCGTTTTGGATGTGGTGCGCAAGGAAGCTGAAAGCTGTGACTGCTTGCAGGGTTTCCAGCTCACTCACTCCTTGGGTGGAGGCACTGGCTCTGGCATGGGAACCCTTCTAATCAGCAAGATCCGCGAGGAGTATCCTGACCGCATCATGAACACCTTCAGCGTGGTGCCATCCCCAAAAGTCTCAGACACTGTAGTCGAGCCCTACAACGCCACCCTGTCAGTCCACCAGCTGGTGGAGAACACAGACGAGACGTATTGCATTGACAATGAAGCTCTGTATGACATTTGTTTCCGTACGCTCAAGCTCACCACGCCCACATACGGCGATCTCAACCATCTGGTCTCTGCCACCATGAGTGGCGTGACCACATGTCTGCGGTTTCCCGGCCAGCTCAATGCGGACCTTCGAAAACTGGCCGTCAACATGGTGCCCTTCCCTCGACTGCACTTTTTCATGCCGGGTTTCGCGCCCCTCACCAGCAGGGGAAGTCAGCAGTACCGTGCCCTCACTGTTCCCGAGCTCACTCAGCAGATGTTCGATGCCAAGAACATGATGGCAGCCTGCGACCCGCGCCATGGCCGCTACCTCACTGTCGCTGCCGTTTTCCGTGGCCGCATGTCCATGAAGGAGGTGGACGAGCAGATGCTCAATGTTCAAAACAAGAACAGCAGCTACTTTGTGGAGTGGATTCCCAACAACGTCAAGACTGCTGTCTGCGACATCCCACCTCGTGGTCTTAAAATGGCTGCCACCTTCATTGGCAACAGCACAGCCATCCAAGAGTTGTTCAAGCGCATCTCTGAACAGTTCACAGCCATGTTCAGGCGGAAAGCTTTCCTCCACTGGTACACTGGGGAGGGCATGGATGAGATGGAGTTCACAGAAGCTGAGAGCAACATGAACGACCTGGTGTCAGAGTACCAGCAGTACCAGGACGCCACAGCGGAGGAGGAGGGAGAGTTTGAGGAGGAGGGAGAAGAGGAGCTGGCGTAGATCAATTTTCTTTTCACTGTTTCCTGTTTCTGTCCTCACTTAGCATTCTAAAGCTATAAAATGTTTAATCTTCAAAATTGAGCTCTATTAAAGAGAGAACTTTGATGGCATGTGCCTCCTGGTGTGTTTATTTGGCATTGATTTATGGTGATTGGGCATTTGTCAATTCCCTTCAAGCGGAGTATAAACCTAATACTCCAATCTACTAAGTTTGGTTTTCTTTTCCAAGGTTCTCTGCCCTCCAATTTCTTAAACTCTTTTTGTTTAATATAAATACACAAGTTATGGTGACAACTCTTCCATGCATTCTGCACACTTTAAAAGCAAAAGTGCTTTAAAAAAAACATATCTTAACAATGTAGAAGAACCACATTTGCATTTAAGGTATTTAGCAGCGTCCTGTACCAAAGTGCTTCACTGTTTTACTCCTCCTTGGCTGGTTTGTATCAGCTAGGGTTTAAAAGATGCCTCCCAGCTTAAATGCTGCTACAGACAGAAGTCAGTATGGCTACCACAATACTCTGCAATACACTTTACTCAAGTACTTCCAGAAGAGGTGGGCCTTCAGTCAACATTTCAAGACACCCAGGGGAAGCTTGTAGGGGGAAAAGGTTTTCTGTGGCTCCTCCCAAGGATGGGAGGTAGAGTTGAACCCTACTTGAAGCTCAAAGGGCTTTTGTTATTGATCAGTTTTGGACCATTGAACTTTTGATTGTTTTTTTTGTTTTGTTTGTTTTTTTTTGTTTTTTTTTGCATTAAATGTGAGTTGGCAAAACCTTTAAAATTGTTTAAACAGCTTTACATCAAGTGAAGGTTCTTTAGACCACCAAAGACTATTGCACAAGCCTTTTTGTGGTACTGTTTGAGTGTAGGTTCTCTTACTTTATCCTGAAAACTGTTTGTTCCTCAGAAACTGATTTGTGGGCTCATCTGTGCTTGGAGTCAGGACAGATCTTTGCTATAGGAGGTTGCAAACAATATATTTTTTTTTGTTTTGTTGTGCATAGACTACATGCCACTGTAGAGAAGTATTTGCAACCTGACACTCCATCTTTGCTGCCAACCTTTGAGCATTCTTCTGCCGCCTAATGTCCAGAACCAAATGGCCACTCTACATCTACAGCTGAGCTTTTCAGTCCCAGTCCTCATTTAGATTTTAGGGGTCTTGATTTTCAGGTTGAGTTGTGTGTATTTTTGGACAAAAGTACATATGGTTTCTATGGTATCCAATTGGGTTGCTCTGTGATGTGCTAACTAGTCTTTTTAGTGGCTTTACAACCAGTTGTATGACATTATGATATCCATGTGAACTCTGCCAATTTAACACCCATCCTATCTCTCCAGCAGATGGAGCCATAGTATTAACTCATTCTGCCACTGCGCGACTAATCTTTTCATATAAGCTAAAGGAAACTTGATGTGTATTTTACTGCAACCCTGTGTCTAGAACCAAAAGAGAGGGACTGCTAATATCCACAGCAGATCATCTCAGCCCCAGAGGTTATTTAATGGATATTTGATATTGAACATACTCTGTATGCACTATATACACAAAAGTATTGGAATAACTGTCTGTACTGGCCAGGGAAGGCTTTGTATATAATTTTGGAACTTTTGATTGGAAGGATGTTGGATGATCAGCATCCCACTTCATCCGCAAGTTGCTTCACCTCAAATGTACTGGATGGGGCACCATCATTCCAGAATACACAGCTCCACTGCTCCACAGCTCAATGCTGGGGGTCTTTATACTCCTCGAGCCCACGCTTGGCGTTAGACATGGTGCCTAATGTTTATCTGCTCTAGAGCTTCCGATTCTATTGCCAATACTTCCCTACAGGGGTTAGACAAGCTGTGTGCACATTTGCCCATTTTTAGCAATGGGTGCAACTTAAAGTACATGAATGCATTCATTAGAAAGGGTGTCCACAAACATTTGGACATACACTATATGTTAATGCGGGTGTCTGTTTTTGGACAGAACAGCATGCTGTTAATGTGATTAAAATCTGAATGCTGTGTACTCAATAGCTATTTAGGGACATTACAACCAGTATCAGTATAATGCAGAATGTCTCATGGAAGGCCATGTGAACACACTTGCAGCTGAACATCTGCAAATTTAACACCTTTATTTTTTCTCCAGCAGATGGCGCTGTAGTGTCAGTTTGGGCACAGTTTGGGCACTCTTATAGACTGAAGCAAATTTGTTATGCAAGGGAAAGGTGTAAAATGAAATGGAACTGATCAGTATCATGTTACAACCGTGCAGTACTGCATTCACTTTTATAGAGGCTGTCCATTATCTTACATCTTAATGGGACAAATGTAAGTTTTGCTCAAATTCTAAACAATTTTGTGAGGGTGGTGGCTGTGAGCTAAACACAGAAAATACCTTAGCATTTGAGTTTCTTTTGCTAGATGGTGATAATAAAAAATATATTATAAAATAAATTATACATAATTTAAATATTACATTTAAATATGAAATATTACGTTTTATTAGTTGTGATCTTTGCTGATACATCATTGAACGTCCTGTTTTGTAAGATCTTTTAAATGCAATGAAAAAATACATCCTTTATTTTATTCCAGACCTTGATCTTCCCTCACAATCCTTCACGCACAACTCAAAGCCATTTGAAAACTGAGGGTTAGACGTGACGGCAACATTTTTAATGAAATATGAACTGTATTGATTTTAAAATGTAAGATTAAACAAGGTCACATTGCTTGTCAGGACTCCTGCAGCTGCTGATGAGAAGAGGAGCTTTTCTTATACCAATGCTAGAATTGTCTGTCTCACCTCGGCTGCAGCCAAAGGTTATCATAATGCTTATTGATCATATTGATAATGATATTAATAATGAGACCAAGTGTGGTATCAGAATGCTCACTTACCTGTAATGCTTTTTTAGTTTTACCCCTCAAAATGCAGTGTCTACCTACAGCTAGTTTATTTCAATTAAATATTAAGAGGACACTATTGGGACACCTGCTCCTTCATCGTTTCTTCCAAAATTTAAGGGTATTAACTTGTGGTCTCTTGAAGTAACTGTCTCTATTGTTTACAAAAGCTTCCTACTAAAATCTGGATTATTGCTGTGAGGATTTGATTGAATTCAGTAACAAGAGCATTAGTGAGGTCAGGATGTTGGATGATCACCGCCCCACTTCATCCCTAACTGCCCACCTCAGCCCAAAAGTATTTGGTGGAGCACCAACCATCATTCCAGAGAATACAGTTCCACTCCTCCTCAGCTCAGGGCTGGGGGGTTGTATACACCTCTAGCCCACACCTGGCATTAGGCATGGTGCCAACAGGTTCATGTTTATCTGCTCCAGATAAATGTATTCTATTGGCAGTACATCTTTACAATGACTAGACAAGCTGTGTGTGTGTGTGTGTGTGTGTGTGTGTGTGTGTGTGTGTCCATTTGCACATATGTGTCAGCAATGAACGCAACGTAAAGTAGCTGAATGCAACAGAGGTGTCCACAAACATTTGGACATATAGAGTAGCTGCCAAAGGAACCACTGTTATTGCGGATTTACTTCTCTCTATTTGTGACAAAAGCATGCTTAGTACTTTAAAGGATTTAAAGGAAGTGTGTGTGTGTGTGTGTGTGTGTGTAGCTGAATGTGCATGCTGTGTAGTGTTGGCATTACATGGGGGGCAAAAAGAAAGTGTTTGCGTTAGGCTCAGAGTAATCGTTAATTAACGTACCTTTCCTGGGTATTGAAGAAAGTTTATTAAAGCTTTAAAATGAAACCTCATGAAATTGCCATCAGGAGAAGAAGACAAATAATTACATGAGAAGTCATTTCAATGCAACAAGGATCACATTAATTAAACGACGCAGCAATCTGGCCCAATTTCATGGAACATTGAGGGAGCTCTGTGTAGAATTGCTTTTAAACTGCGGTGGAGCAGAGGGAAGGAGGGGACATTAATTGAATCAGCTATCTGTGTTGTGAATCGAAGATCACATAGGAAGGCCTCATTTGGTGAGTAATGGTGTCTGTGCTGGTACGTGGCCTTTAGACTCTCCTCAGAGCATCAGTAATGGCATTTTTAAAAAAAGATTCTTCACAACACCTCAGCTACGGGATCCATCTAGTCTTGGGAGTAAACCTTCCAAAAATATTCTAAACAATTAAGGTGCTTTTATGTAAGCAATTTGTTTGTGTTTTTTTTAGAACATTAAAAGTGCACTGTATATCCATTTGGATTTGTGGAGGCACATCTAATGAATGCATTCAGCTGCTTCAAGGTGCACCCATTGCTGACACAGATGTGCGAATGCACACACACAGCTTGTCTAGTCCCTGTAGATAGAATAGGACTCTCTGGAGCAGATAAACATGTACCTATTGGCACCATGCCTAATGCCAGGCATGGGCTAGAGGGGTATGAAGCCCCCCAGCATTGAGCTGTGGAGCAGTGGGACTGTATTCTCTGGAATGATGGTTGATGGTGCTCCATCCAATTCTTTTGGGATGAGCTGGGGAGTTGGGGATGAGGTGGGGTGGTGGTCATTCAACATCCTGACCTCACTAATGGTGTTGTGGCTGAACGCAAAAAATCCTCACAACAATGTTCCAAAATGTAGTAGAAAGCCATCCCTGGACAGTAGAGAGGCTTTATATCCCCCTCTAGCCTATGGCTGGCATTAGGCATGGTGCCAATAGGTTCATGTTTATATGCTCTAGGGAGTCCTATTGTACTGGCAGTACTTCTCTACAGCAATGGGTGCAACATAAAGTAGCTGAATGCATTAATGAGAATGGATGTCCACAAACATTTGGACATATAGTCTGAGGGGCTAGCATTAACCAATACAGCTGTCTTCTACATCATTTCATTAATATTGTTGATGTCAGCTGGCTACATGCAGCAGGGTTCTGGATCACACACAGTCCGGCGATTATTATAGTATTCATGTTTTTAAAGATTTAGCGTATTTTTAATGACTAACTAGTAGATTTATCTATTTAGCCAGTAGCCTCGTTATTCATACATTAATGTCATGTCAAAGGTGGACTTAAAGGGGAAAAAATAATACAAGAAAAAAGTAAAGGGAACGTTATTCTTTTTTAATTGGATTGTCTGCTTTTATATACCTCATCCATATGGCGGTGGGGATGGGCCCTGTAACATAAAACAGTCACACTCAGTGTTAGCACTACGACGTACACAATGTTGATGAAGCGTTCTAAATAGATGATGGATTGCTCTTTAAGTGCCAAAGCTACTTCACTGTCACTGCCACTGAAAAGAGAGAGAGAGAGAGAGAGAGAGAGAGAGAGATACAAGATGTGGAATGTGGCAGCAGCAAGAAGCGTGAAACATAAATTAGGAGTTTTTTTTTGGGTGGACAGATGGGACTTTGCCAGTCTCTCCTGCATACCAATTCCCCCCGCTTGGTTTGGACCTCTACACAGTAACTGACTCAACGGCTTCCTTCAAAGTACACAGAATTTCCTCTGGTGTCCTCAAAGTCTGAACGCACAGTCAGTAATAATAGTTAATCTTGAAAATAGTTAAATTAGCTTTTTTATTTTGAAGGAACATGACTCTCAGAGTTTGATTCACAAGGGGGGCCAGAAAGGAGCTCAGAGCTTCCAATAGAGACTCTATTGGAAACAATACAATCTGAGGTTTTAGGGGTCTCTGATATTAATAGCCTACTTTACATTTACATTTATGGCATTTAGCTGATGATCTTATCCAGAGCGACTTACAAGGTTACTCGTATTACAGAGGAGGGCCAGTGTAGTGTTAGGAGTCTTGCCCAAGGACTCTTCTTGGTGTAATGCAGCATAGTCACCCAGACTGGGAATCAACCCCAGTCTCCCACGTGGTGAGGTAGCGCACTAGCAGGTAGTGGTTTTATCTGTTGCGCCACACCAAGTATTAACCAATCCGTTATCAGTAACATCATATTTCTACTAGTGCTATCAACGTTAACATGTTAACACACACAATTAATCTGCAGACTTTAATGCCTTAACCTTTCTTTTAATGCAAATGAAACATCTTACCAAGTTTGGCCCCAACTTCCTCCCATAGGTCATTCTCTTTGCAGAGCCTTGGGCCTCGTGTATTAGCTTTTATTTAGCGATGTAAACACAGTTTTGCTACTGTTGAGCTCAGAGGGTAGATTACACTTGAGTTTTTGGTGAAATGTGGATTAAATCAAGCCAATTTATTATGCACATTTATTTGTTTACCCAAAAATTCAAGGACATGCTAGCTAGCATTTTAACTTGTGATTAATTAGCATTAATCACAAAATATTGTTGTGATTAACAGAGTAGTAGAGTAGATCAGAGTAGTTATTTCTACTCTTGCAGTGGTTTGTATGAACAAACATGGAGCATGGCGTTATTCCAAGTTATTGGCATTATTGTAAAAATAACAGGTTATTAACAAAATGGAAGATGTACATAGATTTAGAGTTACAATAATTTAACTGCTTTCTTGTTTCTTTCTGTAGTTTCATCTATGTAAAGTAGGAATATGATTCTTAGTTTGTGTTTGAATGGGTGTGTTGGTTGGTTACCTGCATTGTTTGCTTCTGTTCAATGATTGCTTATCTAGGTGGTTTCTTTCGGTTGACCCCACAGTTACACTTTGCTCATTACTACTAACTACAAGTAAAACGAGTCTGTGTGGTAAGTAACTGATCAGCTTTACTTTAGTACCACCTGCCTGTTATTGAGAACCCCCTATGTGCTGCCAGAACAGATCTGACCATTTGACCAGCAGATCCTTTGAGTCCTGTAAAATGTGAGGTTTGCCTCCATGGATTGAATCAATGAGACTTTGGTGCCAATGATCCTGTCGCCAGTTCACAGGGGCCTTTGTTGGACCACTTTTGTAACCTAACTGACCGCTGCATACCAGAAAAACTCTGTAAGGCCTGCCTGATGTCTTGTAGATGTTCTGACCAAGCTGTCTAACCTTCAGAATTTGCTCACATGCTCATGCTTGTTCATTTTTTTTTCTCATTCTGTTCTAACACACCACCATTAAGAACTTAGTGTTCATTTACTGCCTAATGTATCCTACCCCTGGTCAGATACCACTGTAGGTTAAGATAATCAAGTATTTTTTACTTCACCTGTCCTGTACTAATGTTAAGGCAGCTACTGCAACTTTAGAAATTTGATTAACTTTATAATTTTACCTAGTCTATTCATAAGCTGTTAGAAGCTGAGCAAAAGGTCTTATTGGTCTTAACAATCAATATAGTTAAAAAGTGACATAGGATCAACCAATCACATCTTGATGTACAGTGAGTGGGACCAATTCCATGGGGAAAAAAAACATCAGGGCTGCTGTGGCAAAAGGTTTTCACTCCTACCATCCAGGAGCACATCTAATATAAATCAGACTAAACTCAACTGATTAAACAAGTGGATGGTGCTTGTTCAGGGGTGCTTCAGCTTGATTGGAATAAAATCATGCAGTCACACTAGCCTTTTGTGTTTAAGACTGATGACCCGAGATATAGGCCCTCTGGACTTTGTACATTTTATGTCCAAATGTTTGTAGACACCTCTGTAAATGAATGCTTTTTCCTACGTCAACAGATGTGCAAATGCACACATACACACACACACACAGCTTGTCTCCTATAAAAATGGATTGCCAATAGAATAGGACTCTCTGGAGCAGATAAATATGAACATATTGGTACAATGTTCTAATGCCAGACGTTGGTATTGAGCTGTGGAGCAGTTGAACTGCATTTTCTGGAGTGATTGTTGGTGCTCCATCCAATACTTGGGGATGATTATATACCTAAATAGTTTTTTGAATGCATCATACCAGAAAACTACTGAAAATTACTGAATACATTCGGGATACATACTATTTTTTTATTGTACTCTACATGTACTGTAAATGTACTGTAAATACACTTTACAGCACAAAACAGCTTTGTGTGCATAGCTCAGTCACCTCAAACAATTTGTTTTATGCTGTTAGGACTTATAAGAACTATCTGCCTCTTGCTTTTATGAAGCTTACAGTGGAAAGGTAACAAGAGCTCCATATGCAGTGCTGACATGGGTATGTTTGAGAGAAGAAGTGTCAAAAAAGTAAAAAAACATTGTAGACACATCCAGTGTTTCTTCTAAAGTCACGATTGAGTAGTGCTCAGAGAATGCCGTTGCATTTCTTCAGAGCCCAATGCTGGGTTGCTTTTACCCCTCTAGCCTTGGCTTGGCATTGGATTTGGTGACCTCATTTGGCCCATGGAGGCTCATGTGTGGCTGCTCCAGAGCATCTTAGTCTCAGTCTTAATAGTTATCAGTCTATATCTCTATAACTATTTCACCAAGAAAGGAGATTGAGATGTTGACATGGCTAAAAGAAACAATTACACCTGGTCCAGCTGTGTTTCCATTGTGTCTCAAAACCACCTCTAGAAGTGTCTGCTCAGTTCGATTGCTATCCACTTCCAATTCGATGCATCTTGACTACCTTTGACTTTTTCATCAACTTAGCTTTCCACTTAGCTCAAGACACATGACGTGTCGGAGTGCGAAATGTTCCTTTTAGAATCAGTTTCCAAGACACAGATTAAGATTGAGTCTACACTAAATAGGCTTTCCAAAGGTAAATCACCCTTGATGTTATCACTTAGCTCATAACCAAACTTTTTTGTGGCCAGGGATCCTGCGCTTTTAGAGTTTCAGTGCAATTTAAAACTCTTGAGGAAGAAAAATGGCTGAGGTTCTGTAGGCCTCAACCCTTCATTGTTGGGAACCATCATGTTGCTCCACTTGCACTTTTCTTGACATCTTACTTTGATGAGATGAGTCCGGCCAAGCAAACAGCACTTCTCTCCCTCTCCCCTCACCAGCTCCTCCTTTTCTTTCTCTAGCCGCCGGCATGTGCATCCTCACTTGTGTGTGTGCGTGTGTGTGTGTATGTGAGGTTGATGGCTTCCACAGCGCAGGTTGCCGCGCGCAAAAGGGGTCCTGTCACTCATTCCGTGAAGCCATATGTGCGGCTGCGAGGAGTTGGACGCCCGCGGCGGAGCCTCCTGCCAGAAGACATTAGGAGAGCAGCGGGGCGTCATTACCCAGGCACCATGATTGATTAACCGTGAATGGGGAGCGCCGGGGCCACCGGGCCGAGAGGAGGAGGGAGCCACCTGCAGATGTGGGGGTGTAATTGCATCAGGGCCTGGCAGGGGGGATAAAAGGGAAGAAGGAGGAGGAGGCCAGAGTGAAGATCCAGATGAGTGCAGCTATTAGTAGAGGAATGAAATTTGCCTTGGTTGTGAGTCAAAGGTTTAGATGCACATTATACATGATCAAACGTGCATCTATATCTACAACGTCCCACCAATGGTCTTGGGGCGAATTCTGCAAAGAGTAATTTCTTGCAACTGCACTGAAAGGTGATTAATTTAAGCCAAAGGAAAAAACGTTCCACTAGGAATGTCCCTAACCTTTGTAGCCTAGCTACATGCAGGCTAACCCAAAATAGAATTAGAATCTGGTGCTGCACTTCCCAGTGAAACAACTGCCAACATGGCCACATGAGGCCGTCCCAGCAAGTTCAGTTCTAGAGCAGACAATCCTAAAATGTTTTCAGAGGACCTACCAATGCCAATGGCAACAGTGGCAAAGAAAAATCCTTCCTCATCAGGAAGAACAAACTTTAGTAGGAACCATAACTCAAAAGGGAACCCATCCTCTTCTAGTCAACATCAGAGAGCACAACAGACAACAGAAGAATATTGGACAAAAGTAAGACAACGTGAAATGATGGAGAATGATGACTAATGTGAGAGCATGCTATGTGTTGTGAGAATAAGAGTGAATGCAGGACACATGCACAGTATTATTGTGAAAGGGGATAAAACTGGTATCCAGACTGGAAAAGCACCCATAGGCAGGCATAGAGTAGGAACATGTCATCTCAATACATGGGAAATAGACAGAAAGAAAAACAGAAAGGAGAAAAAACAGATAAATCAAGAAGGTTGTGGTAAACATAGGCACATTCATTCCATGGGTGAAAGTGGTCCAGAGGACAGGCAAGCTTGTGTGGCCACAACAAAAATTGTGCTTGTGCTAAGAGGCAGACTTGGAAGTGATTTCTCTAAAATAATCTGTTTTTGAGCCCAGGAGCAGTGCAGACAACTGATCTCTGGTCCTCCTAATTTTGGTGGTCTTGGAGTCACAAATGGACTCCAGTTTGGTCTGCTGCATGTATAGAAGCTATCTTCTCCTGGTGCCATGTGTCATGTGACCCAAAAGTGCTGTTCCTCTCAGCTTGAGTGTTTAAATCAGAGAAATTAATGAAAAGCAATATATGTATAAATCAAGGCACCACTATTTTGCTATAATTCGTACAGAAAAGTGACTGTGTGAAAGCAAAGTCATGATAATGAGCCCCTTCCCCAAATGAGTCAAGAATCAGTCTTGATTCCCGTACAGTAACAGGACGGTTCCTCCGTCCCAGTGCACTGTTTTTCCTAATTTGAGGAACTGACAGTAGGCCAGCATCTTTAGAGCAAAGTGTCCATGATAGGCTAAGGGATGCAATGGGTTTGCCAAGATTCTGGAGGTATAGAAAACTGTACATTAATTTCCCCCCAAGAACCGTGTCCTACACAGCGCCTCAAATACATTGTATGTGCTAACTCTCTAACACATCTTTAGAATCATAAGAAACCATCAAATTTTGATTACCATTTGTACTGCTTTCTTTTCCTCATAGCCAGATAAAAGGAAACTGTCATAAAAGAACTGCGTGGCAAGAAACCCCTGAAGAGCAGCAAGTTGTTCTTCCCCCTGTTCATAACTCCCTCTGACCATGATTCTGAACAGTGGGGAAGCTCAGAATAAGATGATGATCCCTTAATGGCCCCCTGCCCACCCTCCCTCTCCCCCCTCTTCTCCTCCTCCTCCTTTTTCCCTCTTTTCTGCGTGTCCCGGAGCCATGGGCGCGTTTATGCGCTGCGGAGGGGTGACTAATGAAATCCTCCGAGAGGCAGCCAGCCCTGGGAATCCAACACTAATGTTTTGTTTGGTATTAAAATGTGCAAAGGCAACTCAAACTCCCACTGACTTGGACGAGAAAACATTTGGAATGGGCTCATCAATCAAGTCTCGCCATGCTGGAACTGTCTAATCCTGGGGTGCGCCATGCGCCATGGCGACATGTCAACACACACATACACACAGTATATGTTCTTCACGTATGAATTTAAAGTGGTTGTGGAGTTGTGGAAAAGTGAATCCTACTAATACTCGTATTTATAGCATGTGTGTGTGTGTGTAAGCCATAGCTGGGATCAAGATCTGAAAATGAAGTTGTTCATAGTTCTGGCCAGCATTTTGTATTGTGGTCAAATTGGACAAAGTAAAATGCAAGTAAAGCAAGTCAAACCATTGCTGAATGCAAGTCGAGACATTCCTACAGTGTTTCCTGCTGTAACACAACCTAATGTTGCCATGTACGTTACTACTAGAATCACACACATCAAGCCAGCCCCTTGTCTATATTATTGTAAATATTTAGGTGAAATAATTGAAATCTCCCAAATTTGACTGTTCACAAGGGTGACAGTGTTTGCCCAGTGGGCTGTTCAGTACTGAGATGCACTCAACTCATCACAGGAGCTGAGTGTGTGCAAGGTGCACTGTACTGTATGATGTATTTCGAGGTGTGTGTAAGTATTTCTGTTACTAATAGCCACAGATACAGACGGAGATTGCTTTTAAACAAATAAATAAATAAAATTGTCCCCAATGTGCTGGAAAGACTGACAAAAAGGATAGGTTTATAAAATATTTAGTTTTTTCAAATATTTGCTTTTTAAGTGAAAATGTCAGTGTAGTTACATTTTTGATAAATTTTCATTAATTGTTAATTGTTTATTAATTAAAGAAAATAATTAAAGAAATAAATGTGGCATGTGCAAAATATTTGGACACCTTAATAAGTCAGAACTTATCGCCACATTTAACCCCTTATGCTCTGTGACTTTTAATACACCCTAAGGTTCACCAGTGGATACCTACATGCAAAGCAATGCACACTGGCTTAGTTTCAGTCTGTGTTTGAAGACAGCGAGCGAGTGCAAGTTCGTTGCACCACTTTGGTGCCAAGACAGAAAACAGCCTGGATGTTTGTCTTCTGTGGATCTTAAGGGATTGCGGGTCAAGCCGAGCCGTACTTGAAGCTTGAAGGGCTCTTGATGCGGATCAGCTATTGACCATTGCCATCAAGTACGGAGGGGCTGGTCTGTTCCTGGCTTTGTAGACCAGCATCAGGGTTTTGAATCTGATGCGGGCAGCAGTAAGTGAGGAGAACGCAGCAGTGGTGACATGGCTGAACTTAGTTACTTCCCCCATGCTGCTGCATTCTGGATTAGTTGCAGGGGCCTGATTGTGCACAAAGGGAGACCAGCCAGAAGAGAGTTCTATAAGGTCAGTAATAAAGTCTTGAAGTGACAAGAGACTGAACAAGCACCTGGGTGGTCTCTCTAGATAGGAAGGGTTGAAATCTCTGGATGTTGTACAGAAGAAATCTGCATGACCAAGTCAGATTTGCAACATGACTTGAGAATGATAACTGATCATCCATGACTACACCAACGCTTTGTGCGTCTGTAGATGGAGTGACCAGTGAGATCCCAGTTAAGAGATAATGAGAGAATGAAGTACAACTAAAGGGTACAAACCTTTGCACATGCCACTTTTCCTTTTTTAGGTTAATCAAATATGAAATACTTGTTCACTGACATTTCTTGTTCACTTCAAAGATCAACAAAATATTCAGACTGGTCAGAGATTCCCAAAAGCTTGCATACAACTGCATTTGTCTTTCTATATTGCTACATTTCTGTATGATATTACTGGGCCTTCATGGATTATGACAGGGGCATTGTAGCCCGTGCCAGGGAGATGTTGAAGACCAGTCACTTTCCGAGTTGAGACCTGCATCAGTGCTCTCCTCACGTCTTCTGTAGCCAGTTTGAGTGGCTCATCCGTGGGGGAGGGCAGGGCAATGGAGGTTAGCTGCATCTGAGCAATGGTCTCAAACGGGCATAGAAAGTGTTCAGTTCAGCAGACAGGGAAGAATCTGTGGACGCTGAGTTGCAGACTTTGCTCTTGTAGTCAATGACTGCTTGGATTCCTTGTTGGGGGTCTGAGTTGGTGTTGAAGTAGGCTGTGATTTGTGAAGTAGGCTGAGATTCTAATGGTCAGGACCCCTACCGGACCACCACAGAGCACTGTTTTTTGGGTGATGGGTCATTCTGAGCACTGCAATGACACTGACAGGGTGGTGGCGTGTTAGTGTGTGTTGTGCTGTTACGAGAGGATCAGACACAGTCCTCCTATACCTCTATACCTCCTATTCCTGGGTTTACCTATTATTTGCACACCTGAACGGTTTTACCTTCAACTACACACTGTTTGCTGCCCATACAGTATATTCTACAAACACCTATGCAGTAGAAATTGCTTAAGTACTACATATTTATTGGTTTAATATAGTTTGCACTTTAAATTGTACCCCTAATCTGCAGTTGCTGTTTGTGCATGTGCTGTCATTGTCTCGTCTTTTGTCTTTGCACAAGTGCTTTTTTTTACAACATGACAGATATGTTCATCCTATATATTTTAAGCATGGAAAGTCCTTTTTTAAACATACCTACTTTATATAGTATAATATTATATAATATTCACAGTATGAACACAGTTTGAGGAGTAATATGTGTGTGTGTGTGTGTGTGTGTGTGTGTGTATGTATATATAGATATGTGTGTGTGTGTGTGTGTGTGTATTTATGTATATGTATGTGTATGTATGTATGTGTGTATATGTTTGTGTATGTGTGTATTTATAAATGTAGCAAATTTCATATTTTCCAATATATAAATATAAATGCTTTTTCATTCTTACATTATAGATGCACATGTCATGTTGGTCAATATGGCCATGCAGTAATAAAAATAAATATTTGTTAATAATTGTAAATAATTACAAATAGTATGTTACTTTGTAAGAAATATGTATTATATATTTACATATATCCTCATAGATCGTTAGCAATAACGTTTTCTGTGCGTAATGCATTTCATTGAATACACACACACACACACACACACACACACACACAAGCACCTTGCCTCAGCAGATGCACAACCTGTGTCTTCCACAGGGGTTGTTACTGTATTGTGTTTTCAGAGCTAAATTAGGACTCTGGGCCCTTTTCCCCCAGTGTGAGGAGTCTTGTCAGTTGGTCCGGCAGCGCATATCTGCCCCCTGCTGCTGGCGCTGCTCTGGCGGAACGTCCCATCTGTCCCTGAGGCTGCTCACCCTTCAGCCAAAAACAAAACAGGAGAATGTGTTTGTTTCCTTAATTTTGTTCTTTTTTTTCTTTGTCCACCCACTGGGATTCGTCTTCATCATTACCCCCAATCCCTGCCGTGTGCCTTGGTCTTTTCATCTCAAAGAAATCCCCACAGACTTCAGTAGATCTGTCCAAAAACAGTGTGAAAGAAAAAGGCCGTGGTTTTGTGTGGCAGTTGAGCGTACATCACATTACTGAAGCCGTGGGAGGCGACACTAAAGCGACATCATGTTCACGAACGAGGGGGCAAAACAGTGGGGTCTGATGGGCCTTAAGGGCAATTATGATTCTGAAGTGTAATGAAGCGCACTGCTTGACCACCAGGGGGCAGCGTCGGGCAACCTGAGGGGCAAAGTGAGCATGAGTAGCTCCGGTTATACTTGGTGAGATTAGCATAAACCATCCAACCATCCTCATGAAGACGTTCTGCTACTTCAGTGAAATAAATGTGGCTACCAAACAACATCTAGTGCAGCAGTGAAAAAAAAAAATTAAAATAAAGTAGAATCTGCTAAAATACAGTATAGAATAGATAGATAGATCAATTTATTTATCCCACGGGGAAAGTCAGTTTTTACAGCAGCAAAATCAAACAAGAAAGCAGCATAATAAAGGCACTTAAGTTTTTCTTAAGTTTTTCTTAAGTATGTATTATGCTGCTCTCTTGTCTGATTTTGCTGCTGTAAAAACTGACTTTCCCTGTGGGATAAATAAAGTGATCTATCTATCTATCTATCTATCTAGAAAAAACTAGAAAAAACTCAAACTTTTAATGTCTTAAACCCTGGTATACTAGACCAGAGTAACCCAGAATTTGCTGTGTTTTGAAAAGATACATTTATATATATATAAGTAGAAAATGTGAGACTTTCGAGGTAGTAAAAATTTCTTTCTATATAAAATGTTTTCTCATTCTAAAATGATGGATGCAAATGTTGTGTTGTTCAATGTTACAGCTTTACCAGTAAAAATAAAAACATTTAAAATAGTATGTTACTCTTTAAGAAATATGTTTTATATATACCAGCAATAAAGCACAAAACAAAAATATATATATACTGGACCAGCATACACCAGCATTTGTTGTGTTTTAAACATACCACGTTGAGCTAGTCACTAGCAATGAAATTTAATATACCAATCACCACCAAAAACATCATTAAAACACTGGTCTGCTCGTCAACCAGCACCAGAACAGCAAAAACATAGCTTAGACTAGCTTTCAGAATTGAATTCATGCTGGTTTATAATGTTAACCGTTATTGGACAACTCATTAACTATGTTTACACACACCTGTAATAACTATTAATAGATAACCTATGCTCATGTAATCGACACTGTTGGATTGTTATAATCTGACAGTCTGAAGTTTTTAGTCGAGCCAAGTTTAGTGCAATCAAATTGTGGTCCAACCAACACTGGTTGGAATAATTGATATAGATTTAGGCTGATTGCTCCAATGAGGTGCCACAAAGCACTTTTGTAATATTTTATGGCTTTTTTAGTATTACCACATGTGAGATGTTTGGAACCAAAACACTGTAAGTCATAATAGGAGACAGAACAGCACTTTTGTGAAGAGGAAGAGACGTCTCTCATGTTAAACCTTTTGTCAGAAATTGATATTATTACTTTTATGTAATGTGAAAAAATGGCAAAAAACATACATGGGTAAACTTCAGTGTGCCATAAAGGGGGTGATTTACATTATGAGGACAGATTTCATCTTGGTTTGCATGAAAACAGGTCATGAAATACTTTTTGCAGCTCTTGTAAACATCTTGGATCTGCCCAGATTCTTAGACAGAGTAAAAACCTACTTGGGCTGCTGTGTGCGTGTAAACATACAGTTGTGGTTTAAGTTTAAGTACACTAGAATGTCACTGCAATATTGGGCTTTCAATGATTTCTTTAAATTGCTATTTTTGTCTGGGGCAGAATGAGTGCACATCATACATATTTAAAGAAAATGTCCACATGGACAAAGAAAAAAGCCTTCTGGAGGAAAGTACTGTCAGACAAGACCACAGTGTTTGGAGGAGTAAATATGAAAACACTGTACCAACTGTTAAGCATGGTGGTGGTAGCAACATGCTCTTAGATGGAGTAATAAAGAATGTGGACAACCTCCAAATTCTTCAGCTTAACCTCAAACCATCAGCTAGACAGTTGACAATGACCCCAACACACATCAGAGGTGATTGTGGAATATGAATTAATTAATTCATTCATTCATTCATTCATATTCCACAATCACCTCTGATGTGTGTTGGGGTCATTTTGGGGTCATTTTTCTAAAACCCAATGATGCTTTACAATCAACACTCATCCCAATCCTTTACACGGCCGTAAAGAATAGCAGCAGCCAATTGCACACTGCATACTTTCACCTGGAAATAACCACCTGGAAATGTCCACCTGAAGGACTGCATTGTTCAGAATGCCAATCAATATCTGGGCTTACAGGCATACACTGATTCACCAGGGCAACGTTAGAGTAACCAACTCACCTGATAGAGCAGGCTAACATTAAGCTTTTGGAATGGCCTTCCCAATGCCCTGACCCAAAATATGTAGAATGTGCCTAAAATGTTACTGAACTCAAATATGGTCAAATATCCACCCTGCCGGAGGTCTGCCAGAAGCTTGTTGATGGCTAATACAAACGTCTGGTCAATGTTGTAACCCTTACCAGGCAATTGGACACTTTTAAGCTAAATTTTAAGTGTGCATATTTCTGACCCTGTATGTAAAATATTTCCCCTTTTCAACCCCCCTCCCCCCAAAAAAAAACAAAAACAAAAACAAAAAAAAACACAAAAAGTCACATGTGCATAAAATTCCTTAATAAAGCTCTATGTTATACAGTAATTCTACCATAGCTGTAGGTATGGTCGTCCACTTGGTGCCAGACAACCTTGTCCTTACTCAGTCTTTTCTGCATCTTCAATTCAATTCTTCTTCAAACTGAAAACATTTCTTTTTATCCTCAAAAGCTTTGAGGTCCAAGCCTAAAAATGGCCTTTTCTCTTGTGGGCCTCCCATGTCACACAAAACAGTGGACCTCTGAAAAGTCTAATCTAGGTCTAAAGAGTCTAATCTGTTGTCCACACTGCCTACAGACTGTCCGGAGAGAGGGAGGGAGATTGCTTTTTAGCTTTTGAAGGGATGGCAGGCCCCTGCACTCTTTCAGATTGTGCGAGGAAATGTCAGACTAGATCTTATCGAAGCAGCGGAAAAGGGGAGAGCGCCCCCTAGGTGGCACCTTTTGTGTAAGGTCAGGACAGGGTCAGATGGGTCTGGCAAACGAGAGAACGAGCTTCAGAGGTCTGCTGGTGGCCACCCAGGGTGATGGCGAGGATGGAGTGATGGAGAGAAACCGGAAAAGCGAAGGAACGTGGAAGAAGATAGAGGGAGGAGGTTGAAAAAGGAGCCCTTAAACCACAGAGGATCCCTCTGCCTCTTTCTTTCTCTCTCTCTCTCTCTCTCTCTCTCTCTCTCTCTCTCTCTCTTTCCCCATCTCTCTCTCTGTCCCACGCTGATTATTTCCCGGTTTGAAGCCCCTGTGGTCTCCAAATGATTTTTAAATGGTTTTCATTTCCTGTTTTGCGTGGGGGGTTATGAGGTAGGGGTAATGGTGGTAGGGGCAAATCCAGATATAGAAGATGAGAGGTTGGAGGTTGTGGGGGGGAGGGACTGGTGGGGGGGAGGGGGACAGAGAGAGAGAGAGCGAGAGAGAAGGGCGAGTTGTTTTTCTGGATGTGGGGTTTTGGGTTTTGCCCTCAGGCATCAGCACCACACAGCATTCTGTTACAGCACTCATTTCCTGTCAGAGCAAAGGGATCAGAGTCTCTCGAAAAGGTCCATTCCTACTTTTGGCACTGCACCTCTCTCTTTCTGTCTTATCCTGCCTTTTCTAAAGCAAGAGACAAAAACCGGGAGAGCTGCTGTTCTCTGTCTTGTGAAAGAAGTAAAACTACATTCTAATCTGCATCAGCAGAATGACAGTGACGTTAGGTGAGGGTTTCTAACCCTGCTAGGCCCCCTCAACTTTTGTCAGCTGAAACACCTCAAAATCTGGACACACATACAGGGACACATACGTTATTGAGTCAGCAGAGCGCTGGAGACTTCTATACATTATGCTCCTCAGCACCCCACGACCCTGCGCTGTCACATTACATGGAGTTGCTGTGGTTCCTAAACCCTTCAACTTTTCAATAATACCACTCACAGCTGATGGTGGAATATCTATGAGGGAAGAAATTTCACCAACTGGCTTGTTGCAATAGTGGCATCCTGTTACAGAACCATGCTGGAATTCAGTGAGCTCTGTAGAACCACCCATTCTTTCACTAATGTGAGTAAAGGCAGCCTGCATGGCTAGGGGCTGGATTTTATACTCTTGTGGCAATGGGACAACATGAAACACCTGAATTCATTGATTATGAGATGTGTCCCAATACTTTTGCCCATATAGTGTAGCTCTTTGAATCTGGCTCTCTGTGTTCTCTGTGATTCTAAATCGCAAATTAATATACAGTAGTTTGGGCTTAGAAGGTTAGATATTATATAATGGTTTAAATGTGATGTGTTGAAAAACATTTTAGTACATTTTTGATCATTTTGATAATTTATGACAATGTTGGAGGTGAACACTCAAACCTGTCCATGCAGAATGTGAAGTGAGTTTAAATGTAATCCATTATGCACTTATTTAATTAATTATGTAAGTAATTATGTACTTATATATAAAGGGATCCAAACACCATATTGAACATCTGGGCTTTTCTCTTAATTTAAAACAACCAAAAGAAAAAAATAAAGAAGAAACGAAAAAACAAAAATGAAGAGGAATAATTTCCACACAAAGACGGTATTTTAGAAGCCTAAATGTTTATAAAACTCTTTGACAAAGATTACATTCACACAGCAGGTAAAGTTGTCCAAATCTGATTTTTCAGACTGTTTACACAATCTTACATTTGCATTTATGGCATTTAGCTGATGGTCTTATCCAGAGCAACTTACAGGGTTACTCATATTACAGAGGTGGGCCAATGTAGTGTTAGGAGTCTTGGCCAAGGACTCTTATTGGTGTAGCACAGCATAGCCACCCAGACCAGGAATTGAACCTCAGTCTCCAACATGGTGTGGTAGCTCAGTGGCAGTTAGTGGTGTTATCTGTTGAGCCACACCTACCACACCTCAGAATAGTAATTTCAACTTTACACCTGTCGTTAAGCATTAAAAGGCTTTCTTAATGGGCCCTATATTTGACATTTATCTGAACAGTTCATGCTCCTAATCTGGTGCACATGTGCAAAAGTGCAAGGCTTCATGTGAAGTTCTGGTTTCACCTTTGCCAAAATCATAAGAGCTGTCATGAAGTTGCATTGGCTGACAGCAGGGCTTATCACTGAGAATGCTCTGGAGCTCGCTGTAAAAAGGGCACGTTATTCAGTCATGGAAACGTCTTCGCTTTGTGTTCTTGGATTCTTTAAACTACGTTTTTAAGATTTGTATTTTCCCTTTACTCTTCAGGTTTCTTCAGGGCTATATTCAAACTTTCTTTTTTTTGTCTGTTACGCTTGCTTGTTGATGAATGTGACATCAAAGTTTGAGATTTGTTAGCGCCCCCTGCTGGGCTGTTATGCTCACTCAAGAATTTTAAGGCACTGTTTGCATTGTCGTGTGGACTGAATTTGTTTTAATAGTTTTGGAGCCAGAGAGAAAAACCTACTGTTAAAAATATCTGGAAATGTGTGGACAAGGCCTTTGTCTACAACTGAACACATTTGTAGAGTCTATGTCAGCCTAGAATCTAGGCTGCAGACTGACATGTTTTGCCACCACATTGGATTTGCCTTTTTTGCCTCTCTCTTTCACTCTCTCTCTCTCTCTCTCTCTCTCTCTCTCTCTCTCTCTCTCTCTCTCTCTGTGTCCTCACCCCCATCATGGTGGTCTGGGATCTGTGTGACATCACCCAGCCTTCCTTCTGCAGCGGAGGTCGGAAGAAAAGAGGAAGGAGGAAGAGACGGGACGTAGGCTCGATAAGGGCCGCTATCAGAACGCACCCAAACACAGCGTCCGGCGGGCCTCCCCCGCGGCCTCGAAGGGAAACACATGCCCGTGCTTTGGCCAGACGCTTTTCCACGCTCCCTTTTCCCTCTTTTGTGACCCATTTCAATAACTAGCAGTGCAAGAGGATGTGTGTGAGGACTTTTTTGACTACAGAGGTAAACACACCAATTGTCGTCCACACACAAGGCTTTATCCAAAAGGAACCTCAGTAAACTTGGATTGCAGACTGGTCTAAGGAGCATGCATACTTCAGTAGTACAGTGCTAAAAAGAAAAGAAGTGGACTTGCGCTAAAGTGATTCGACAACAAGTCTTACTGCCAGTGTACACTGCAAATGTAGCAGTTTATTTACAATCCAAACCGACCAGTTAACCTGCTCGTGTCTATGTATAGGGCGCTGTACATGATGCATAGGCCTGAAAAGATCCCGTTTTGTTTCATTGCAAAATCTGGAGGAGGAAGAATGAGACATACGCTGAAAAGTACAGCCTGTCTACTGTGAAGCATGGTGGTGTTTTGTGATGCTCTGGGGCTGCTTTGCTTCCTCTGGCACTGGAAATCTGTAGGGTGGAGAGGAAGAGGAATTCAGTCAAGCATTTGGAAAACCAAAAATAAAACATCATGACTTCTGTGAGGACGCTGAAGCTTTGAACAGGACTTCCAACAAGCATACTTCAAAGTCCACCAAGATCTGGTATCAGAAGAAGTCCTGAAAGATTCTGGAGTGGTTGTCACAGTTGCCTGACTAAACCCCACAGAAAATATTTTATAAGATTTGAAGGAGAAGGTTGTAGCATGCAAACCCAAGAATATTAGTAATCTGGAGGCCATAATCCATGAAGAATGGGTCAATGTTCCTCAGAAACGCTGCTAGAAGCTGGTTTCTGGCTAAGCATTACATTTGCAGCAGGTCATAACAGAAAACTCTTATTTTACCATATTATTATTATTACCAAATTATTTTACCATAGCATAGCCTAGCCTAGCTATAACAAGAAGCATTGCTGTCCTCTCTGAATCTTCTTGGTGTCCATGTGTGGTTCGCTACCTGATGAGATTGTACTATGGTTATCTTTTAGCCTAACATGCGGCTAGCACTCTCTTGCTTCTCCAGCTCTTCCACAGAGCTCTTGCAGCTTCCTCCCGAGCTATCGAACACAGCTTGCTCAGCCCTAACTTGCAACTTTCCCCTCAAGCCTTCACAGCTCTTCCTCAGCCATCACATGAATACTTGCAGCACCACTTCCTCTGGCCCTTCTCCAAGCTGTGCTTCACCTGGCTAGCGTTAGCTTTTGTCCTTTTTAGCTTCACTTTTACATTATCTCAAAGTGGCCATTGCAATTAGCTCGGCTTCTGCTAGTGGGCTGGATATATGTACAGTTTGGAGGGGTAAATACAATGAGTCAGGACTGTTATGTAACAGTCATGGGGTTTTAGAATTTGACCATTTCCCGGCCCTATTTTGCTTACGTTCATTTTTCAAAATGAACACAACGGTGTTTGAGGTTAACAGTGTGTCACCTCCACACACTGAACTCTCATTATTCTTCTACTTCAAGGTTATTACAGTTTTCCATTCTAAAATCTACAGACATCTGGTTTTTGTCTCCACCACTGTGAACAATTTCACATCAAACCACTCTGAATGACGTCACATCTTCACATCATTTGGGGGTTTGGGTGTACTTCCATTATAAGCTTCTGGGCGTCCGGTATAAGCTTCCATTACTAGTATGCTTGTAGTTCCAGTGCAACATTTAAGAAGCAAGCTTTGGGCACCAAACAACTCAGTCTCAGCTGATTGACTGCATTTGTAGTGGAGAGGGAATTCAAGCTCATTTGATTTTTAAATTCCTTTAGCCAGTATTTAGATGAGTGTGGCATTACTTCTTGTCGCCATTCACCTAGGAGCCCACAGCTCCTCACACCCACTACCCCTCATCCTGCTCCCCCACTGGGCCCTTAGCCCCCTGACCCAGACTCTTTCTCTCTCTCCCCTAATGAGCAGAGTTACTCTCTTAACCTGAGTCACCAACTAATTACCTCTTATGGCTGATTACCATTAGCAAGTCGCAGCTCATGCAAATCAAGCAATCTTTCTTTCCACTCTGTCTCCCTTTCTCTCTCCCTTTCTCTCTTTCGTTTTCTCTCACTCTCTTCCAGTCTCTCTCTCCCTCTCTGCCTCGTCTCCTCTTCCTCTCTTGTTTATTCTCTTGCTTGCTCTTTCTCATTTTCTCCCTCTCTGTCAAATAACAGTACTGTTCTGGAAGCTTCCCCATCTATTCAAATAGGCTTGTATTCAGCCTCTCCTAATTGCTTGGCCAGTTGCAGTGATGGTCTGCTCTATGTTTGTGGGCAACCATGATGAAGGACAAATAGAGGCCTGGCTGTGTTTACCAGAACAGAGGGAATGAGAAATACAACATATAGTCTTAAAAATAAAGGTGCCAAATGAGTGGTTATTTAGGGATCATGGCAGATCCAGAACAGTTTGACTGCGGGTTTAAGGTCACAAAATGATTCTGTTAATGGCACAGCAAGACTTGATGACTGCCAGGGCATCAAACATGTATAAATACAGTAGGAATGTATAGATAATTCATCATAATTCAACACAGCATTATTCATCAATAAGAGGGTGAGCCCATGGTCCCTGGAGTCTTTATTTAACAATGCTTGTGTCTTCAGGCAAAGTTTCAGGTTTATTTGTCATTTGCACAACCTATTAGGACATTTATGCATTGAAATGCTTGTGGTGAGGCTCAGGTTGATGCTCTACAGAAGGACAAAACTATATACATAATAAACATTAAAATAAAGTTATGTAAAAATTATATTAAATAAATACAAAATACACAGAAAATATAATGTTTATTATTGACTAAAGCTTTATACAGGCAGCAGAATCTGATTCTAAGAGTTGTTTCCTTAAATAATGTCAGATAGCTGATAGCAAAACTAGGACCAGGCACTTTTGTGACTACTCAAAACTTCTGGGCAACTGGCCTGTAGTGATTTAGTCCTGTAAGATTGTTTTTTGGTGGCCAGCCCTCCTCAAGGAGCAGCTAGGGGTTAGGTGTCTTGCTCAAGGGAACTTTGTATCCTGTCAGTTGTGTCCTGACAGTTCAGAGGATCAAACCAGCGGTCAAGGAGGATGTCAGGCTATCTGTGAACTGAAGCTTGTACTTCAGTAACTGTGCTGTGAGTCATGCAGCAGGTCAACGACTCGTAGCGCACAAATATGTCTACAAAGAAATGGTTAAAGCAGGAGAAATTAAACATCTTGAACTGGCCATGTCAAGGTCCAGACCATAACTAAGTAGTAAAGCTGTGGAAGGACCTTAAAAGAGTCGTTCAGTGAGTTGAACTCAGTTTATTTACTGAGTTGAAGCAGTTCTGTAAGCAGGAATGAGCCAAAAGTCTTCCAACAAATTATCAAGGGTATGAAAAGATTTGTTGGAGTAACTGTCTCTACTGTCCAGGGAAGGCTTCATACTAGATTTTTGAACATTGCTGTAAGAATGGGATTGCATTCAGCAACAAGCAAGTTCAGGATTGAGGTCAGGATGTTGGATAAACACTACCCACCTCATCCCAAACTCTCCAGCTCATCCCAAAAGTATTGGATGAAGCATCGTCATTCCAGAGGACACAGTTCCACTACTCCACAGCTCAATGCTGAGGGCTTTATTCCCATCTAGCCTACTCCTGACATTACCTACGGTGCCAATAGTTTCATGCTTATCTGCTCCAGAGAGTCCTATTCTATTGGTAGTACCTCTCTACAGGGACTAGACAAGCTATGTGAGTGCATCCGCTGCTTCTGTTTCAGCAATAGCTTCTTAAGAAGGGGGTGGGGGGGTTCACAAACATTTGAACATACAGTGTAATTAATCTTCGTACTTTTTAATGAAGAATTGAGATTGCGAACCCTGTTGAAGACAGGAATTGAACCATCAACAAACTCATTTGAGGTGGTAAGATTAGCTTCTTGTAGTATTAAAGGTGAATTTATGGTGAAATATAATTTTCTGTATATGAAAAAGAAAGATAGAAGGAATGGATGCATGAATTAATAAGAAAAGATGAGCAGAAAACACCTGCACTGCTAGTGGCAGCCACCAGTGGGCTGCCAGCATTGCCACCAGTGGTCCAGCAGGTTTTGAAATCTGGGTAATGACTTGCTAGCTTGCTAGCCTTTACACTAAACACAACCCCTTTTGTGGCTCCCTTGTCTTGTCTTTTTACACTTGCCATATTTAAGTCTCGAAAGTCAAAGGTTTAAGCACCTAGGTTCCATCACATTGCATCAAATACCCCTTTTGAGACTTTATTTAGAAGTATAGAACTCCTTTTAGTCCATCGCATAACTCAGTTGCATTACTTTGAATGGGAAATGCCTTATTTTCCTTTACTTTGGATTCTGATAGTGAGAAAACGAAGCCTTGGTAACATAGGGTGTGTGGTCACCCTAAAACAGCCTCTTGAACAATAGTTATGAGGGCAGATATTTTTAGCTCAGGATTTTGAGCTTCTGTTGACATAATGAAACTCAATCGGGCACTGGACAGAAGCAGAGCAGACCACTGGATATGAGAGAGTGAAAGAGAGAGAGAGAGATTCAGGCAGATGGGGTCAGGAGTGACCTTGACAGCTGGTGCTAACACTGATACTTTTTAAGGTTATGCATTGCGTATATTGTATGACTTTTTTCTCATTAAGAAGTCTTAGAATATAAATTATATATATATATATATATATATATATATATATATATATATATATATATATATATATATATATAGAGAGAGAGAGAGAGAGAGAGAGTATACATAATTGATTAACTTTTTAATAAGAAAAAAGTATAATAAAGTAAAATCAAATCAAATGTATTTGTATAGCGCTTTTTTCAACTGGTGTTGTCACAAACAAAGCAGCTTTACACAATCAGTAATTAGTAAAAAGACAAAAGGCTGGTTTAAATTTTGAGTTTTTGTTGCAAGAAGGAGTTCCTTTATAATAATCCTATGAATAATTCTAATATTCACATAGAATAAATCAGATAACGTTTAAAACACAAGGCCTGCTGAGTCTGAAAACACAGTGTCCACCCACATTCTTATTCACTTGGGGTGGGGTTGAAGCATTTGCTCTTTAAAATGATGGTGCTTCAGATGGTTCATTGAGTGAAGAACCATAAAAAACCATAAAGAACCATAAAGATTATTTGATAGAACTCTGCTCAAGAACAAATAAAGTAAATTCTGCGGTTGATATTAATAACTGAGGTCATGTTTATAATAGAGATGTGTGAGTGTGAAGAACCTTTTAACAATCTAAAGACCTTATCTGATGTAAAGGTTCCTTACCAATATTAAGGTTCTTTATGGGGCTAAAAGTGGTATAGGTCAAAGAACCATTTGAGGGATCTTTATTAGATCTATAGACTGTATCCACAATCATTGGTCGCAAGTCAGAAATACCCCTGGATTTTTGACTTTCTTGTTAGACTTACACTATTAGCATGTGTGTGCACTAACCGTCATTCTCCTCTAGGGGGACAACTTTTAGGCCCTGTGTGCAGAAACTGCTGTCGTTTGGCACAGCGGCTGGAGAAAGATAGGGGAGGGAGGAGGAGAGAACTAAGGGGGTGGGTGAGGGTGGAAGGGGAGAGCTGGCCTTGGCTTCGCACGGTGGGGTTTGATCAGCCTGGCTCAGGGGTAATCACACTCGCGCTGATTAACAAGCTGCGCAAACACACAGGACCTGATTGAGCTGCCCGGGTAAAGAAAATAACCGGCAATCTGCGAGAAGGCCTGGACACACATGCCTCGTGCTTGCAGCTCCAGTGACCCTCCCACACACACACACACACACTTATACACACGCAAACATACACAGAAAGCAACTGCCAACAGGACTCCCTCTGCATTGTCACGCACTGTACAGTAAATGTGTGCTAATACAGTGATTACAGTTTTACAAACTGTATCACAAAACAGTAACTCAATGAATCAAGCTGTCCTCACTGGCGGCTTAGTAAACAAATCATTAAAATGAATGATGAACTGTAAATACATAGTAATGAGGCCGGATGGTCAAAGCTACATGGAGGTTACTAACGACTACTGTTTTGATTATCTTATGAACCGTTTTGCGGTTCTTCACGATTATTCATCCTCAAAGGACTGATCGGAAGCATAGCACTGCACTCCTAAAAACAAAGGTGCTACAAAGAGTTCCTTGAGCAACAAAGAGTCGCTTTTGGCTCCATAAAGAACCATAGGCCTTATTCACCAATTCTGAAACTGTTCTGAAGCAGTTTTCTTGACAATTATGACACCAATGTTTTCTTAATTGGGATTTTTTCTGTTCCAACTTTTCCTATTTCCTAATGATTATCCGTTTATGTCTCAAATTACTCAAATATAAAGTAACTTTAAAAAATAACAAAATAATGGAATTTTTCCAGGAGGGCCAAAACTGTACATTCACAGAGCATGCTGTTCAGGCACGTGTGTTTGAACCCATCCACATGCACACACACACACACACACACACACACAAACCTCCTGCTGCCTTTGCAAGCTCCAAATGAAACCAGATGGACTCATTTATTGCCAATTAGCTCCAGTGCTGTAAGTGAAGCCTCACCTACACACAATTTAAACTTTTTATTGAAACCTCCCAGCAGCTCCAAAACTGCATTTCAATATATGGGTTTAACACCTTTATAACCTCCCTCAACCACACACCTCTCATTTGTGCAGTGCTAGAGAGAAACAGAGAGTCCTCCATACATACATAGAACATTTCGATTTCTTACCTATTTCTGACTGTCTAAAAGTCTTTTAAGCAATTTATTAGATTTTGTTCTGGATCAGTTAATCTTAGTGTCAAAGCAGAACTTAACCAGCCTTCAAAAATCACTTATCTGATATATTCTTGAGAATGAGCTATGCAAGTGTGAGCTTGTGACCTTCAACTGAAAACTAGACATCCCTTTATTTATTTTAAGAGACTCCAGAAAGCAGAAGTGAACTATGCAGCAGCTGCTTCATGGCCATCAGCAACTGCATTTTTGTGCATTTGTTTTTTTTTCATTATAAGGCTCCCAATGACATTTTGCTCAAAACCACAGAAATGCATCTGGGTACAATCCTTTCCATGTATCTCAAACTTAACCTCCATTAGCTTCTGCTCGAGGGAAGCCAAGCCGGGCTTGGCAGTTCAGGCTGTTTCTGCTGGACTGAAAGCACTTGTGTCAGTTTTCTGCAACCAGGGCTTGCTCCGAGGGTACAGTGCGAACACACCTGCGGTATGGTAGATGTGTAAGTCAGCAGGTCATAGACCTTAAGATCTCACCACTAAATTAAACAGCTCATGTGGGTCAACACATGTCTGTGATCCAATAGACTTTTGGAGGTCCCAAGAGGTAGCAACCCAAATAGCAAATGACTCCTGAGCCGGTTCTGCCCCACACTTACCACTTTCATCCAGCCCACGTACCGCCATGGAATGACAGCAACAACTTGGTCCAAAATCTGGGTTTCCGGAATGCAACCACAGCTGGCTAGAGTTGGGTCAGTTTTGGCCCTAAATAGAAATGTTGTACAAACATTTCATATGGTAGAATGGACCCAGCTGTAAAGTCTGAATTGTGTATTTGAGTTAAATCTGATACAGTATTTAGCCACAGCAAAAATGGCAAGCTGCTAGGAGGTAGAGTTTGATACAGTATATATGTACACCATGATGAGGATTAGTTGAGGAACCACCATTATTTTTAATACTTTAGAAACAGATGATAGAGACTGACAGTCGAGAAATGTACAGGGGAAAAACAGATTAGGAGACAAAGAGAAGGAGTGAACTAGTAGAGTGCTCTGCAACAGTGCAAGAAATGCAGAGGCGTTAGGTGATCCCTGGGAAGAACTGTGTGTGGCCTCAGAAGACAGAGCAGTATTGTTGAAGTCAGAAGTTCTTCTCATCTGCTGATCTGAGACCAACTTTTTTGTTTTCTCTTATTAACGTTTAAAGCGAGTTCACATGGTCAACTTCTGTAGTGCTACGGATTAGAATTTGAAATATCTGAAAGATCAGCCAGAGCGCCCACATCAGGATTTACTTTAACATTGTTCCAACATTTAGGTCAGGATCAAATTTCACATTCATGTTTCTCCTAGCTTGTCTCCCACTTTTAATGGATTTTAGTGTCCATTTACTACTCTTTAGTAATGAAGTCAAGTTTAAGATCCACTGTCACTACAAGGTAAATTAATAGGCACCATCATTAAGACAAATTTGGGGGCATGTGCCCCAGTAAAACGTGCCCCACTAATCATGAGGAAAAAGAAGTTTACACATAGGCCATAAAGCAGGGATGTTGAACATATGGACCATGGGTCTGGGACTGGCCTGCCAAATCAATTTAGAATCCAAGTTCTCTACAGCAATAATCCCGCCACTTTTTATTGAGTTCAGGCCGCTTATTAAAAAAAGTCCTCTCTCCCTAGACACCAAGACACTGCCCTACACTCTTGAAAATAAAGGTGCTAGAAAGGGTGTTTTGAGCAATGCTATAGAATAATCAATTTTGGTTCCATAAAGAACCATGTTTGTAAAAGAGATGTATGTGAAGAACCTTTAAAGTGGTAAAGAACCATCAAGTTCTTTAAAAGACTCTTCAGTCACACATCTCTTTTTTCTCTCACATCCCAAAGTGAAGCACACAACAAGTCATTATTAATGATTAAGGTTTTACTGTGTAAAGAAGTTAATAATGATTTGAACAGTATTATTTATTAAGTGAAACAAATGGTAATGAAGATCTTGCCATGGTCACTAGGATAAAATGGTATTTGCTAAGTGGATGATATGATATATCAGGTGGTTGCTAGGGTGTCCCAGGTTATTGCTTTGATAGGTTGCTATGGTGTTGTTAAGTGGTTGCTAGATGGGTGCTACATTGTTCCTAGAAGGCTGCTATGATATTGTACAAATGTTTGCACCCCCATTCCATAATCAGTACAGTATATCAGATCAAAAAGCTCGGTCTGACTGAACACTTCAGAGTTATCTCAAAATAGGTTGACATGTTATGAACCAAAAATCTGACAAGAAAATCTAAATTGGATAACAATATAGCAATCACAAAATGCAAGAGTAAGTCATTTATTCAAAACCTGGTCAAGTAACTATGTAGAGCTCCTTCTTGTTCCTCTGCTGTTGGCTAAACTACCAGATATACACAGAAGAATACAAGTAGCTGATAACAGAAATACAGCCATTTATGTAGCTAAGAGATAGCCAGTCAGCTAACTGATTCTCAACCTTAAAAAACAGAAGCTGCCCATGTGAAAACCTGGTCAAGTAACTTATAAAGTAAATTATTTTGCTAATTAGCTCTGATACTAATGTTGTTGGTATATCATTCAAGTAAATATGTCAAAAAGAAGTCATGATACAGCATAATATTACAAAATAATGACAATATGATGGTTACAGCAGTTAATGTTGTGATCTGTAAGTAATCAGTAGTTACTATAAAGGTATAGTTAGTAAGTAGCTATCCAGGTGAGATTAGACTTTAGATATAATTTTTCTGTCATTAATAATGAATTATAATAACCATTAGTTTATATTACCTACTGAGTAATAAACCAGAACAGAGTAATTAATAGTAGTGGTTTTAGTGTTAATGCAGAACTGTCTATTAATTCATACTCAGTCATAGATACCTATTCTTACCCAATTAGTCTCTGACAACTATCACATCACATTTACACAGTCAGTACCGGATGAACATTGTAAGACAGAGGTCTTCAAATCTGGACCTGGAATCCAGTTTCCACTCTCCTTGGTAGGTGTGACACTACTACGTAGCCAATCAGTTCCATTAACTTCCAGCAAGAACAAAATCCACCGCTGGAGAGATTTGAAGACCTAGGTTGTAAGATATATCTTCCGTAAGAGGAGGGCACTGTTGAGAGTGAGTGAACCAAGCTTTATTTAACCCATATGTAGGCTGAACTAATGGGCACAAACTTTATCTTGCAGGTTCGTATGAGCGCTGCATGGGGGAGGGTATACAGCTTATCTTCATTAGTGTTAATACCCAGTGCACATGGATACACACGGTAAAAAAAAAAAAACATTACATGTATAACACTAACATATGCTTAACCCGAGGACTTTCCGGGTAGACTGCCGGTCACCTCCATAGCTGCTGAGGATTATTCGGTCTCTAGGGGCAAGCTATGGGTTAACTACAGTCTTTGAACTCATGTTTCTGTCTCTGTAACTGATCTTAATAATGTCTCCATAGAGGGCTTTCCGCTTCTCCTCTTCTTGCGTCCAGTGCTTGAACAGATTGGGAGTTTTGGGAAGGAGATAAGTGAAGGTTACATCAGTTTAGTTAGATTATCTATAACTATACATTTCTGTGTCCAGTAGGTAGGATTGTGGACTTGAATGCTGCCGAACCACATGTGTATCCAGCCAGTGTCTGCATTTAATATGTATTGTGTCTGTCAAATGCATGCTTATTGCACTCTTTTGCACTCAACTCTTCTTTTGGGCAATCTTAAAATCTGGCCATTTAGGAGATACAATTCTCTCTAGCATGTGCTGTGCAGGGCTCGAACCCGTTGTTTGAAGTGGTGTCACCCTGTAGCTCATCAGCGCATGAAATGGATCTCAGGCTTGTCTTGGCTGTCTTAACAGCCCTTTCAGGCTTTCTGTTTTCCTGAGAATAGAGTGGGCTAGTGGTAATATGACAAAAATCATAATCCACAGCAAATAGTTTGAACTCTCTCTAAATTGTGGTCCATTGTCTGTAACAAGTTCAGAGAGATATGATATATGTCTGTGAGTACCTTTTCCATGGGTGTGAGAGTAGTGGTTGGAGCACCAATTGTTTTTTTCTGTTGAGTAGGTTTTGTTTCAAGGCACTCTCTGTAACATCTGATGATTGTCAATTCCAGGCCACCATAAACTCAAGTTCTCTTTTTCTCTGCGTTGTTTTTTTTTTAATCTTTTGGTGTCCGTCATGCTGTTGCTGGAGGAGCTCTTTCCACATATACAGTTGAACCATCCTGTCACTGAAAAGCACTAGGTTTTTGGATGTGGTGAGTCTGTTCCTCCAAGGAATGTATTTCTGAATCTGTGGTGAAACTTTGGCCGGCCATGACTAATTACAGAGCCCAGAATCTGTTACTGTGGACATGCATGAATAGTTCTAGTTTCGAACGAACAAGGCCACGGCAGAGTTCTGGAATTTTTGTGCAAAGTATTCGGAAACACCTCTCTGAATTCAGGTACTTAATTCATTCTCAGAAATGTTTAAAATCAAGCATCTATCCACACAGTCTGCCTTTACACACAATGGGTCGTTCTAAAGAGCTCACTGAATTCCAGCATGGTACTGCATTAGGATGCCACCACTGCAACATGGTCAGTTCATGTAACTTCTTCCTTCCAATAAGATAAGTAGAAAAGTGGAAGTGTTTAAGAACTACAGCAACTCAGCCTCAAAGTGGTAGACCACATAAAGTTACAGAGCGGGGTCGCTAAGTGCTGAAGCACATAGTACATAAAAGTCTCAACACCATCTTAATGCTTATAGGTTTAGAATACAAGGTCTTAAAAGCTTCTGTAGGTGTAATGTGTAGGTGTCCAAATACTTTTGTCCATATAGTACAGCATGTTTGCATGTCTCTCACCACCTCTGACACTTATATAACACAGATATTTGACAGACAGTAGATGTCTAGACAGTGTGTCTACAACAATCACCTGCATTCCAGGTAGTTTAATGTTAGATTGAATCTCCTCAATTTCATTAGCTATCAGCATTCAGATCCTTATACCATACAGGTCCATACCATACAGGTAAATGGGGAATTTTTTACAGGTAGAATCTGAATCTGTAAGAGAATCTGCGTCTGTAAATGGTTCCTGGGACAATAGGCTTTTGGTCTTTCTGAAAGCTATATCTTGCACCACAGTCCACATTCAGGTGGTGTCATTCATGAGAAGGTCATTAAGTGTTTTTGTTACCTATGGTGAGTTTGGGAGCATCTGAGGTAGCGGATCATACCCAGAATTCTCTGTAGGCCGTCAATATCTGATGATCTGATGGATTCATCAATGCAATGTCCCAGTGCAAGTGTGACATTTCTTATCATTTACTGTCATGCCAGCATTTCTCAAGATTTTCAGTGCTTATGTAGTTGTACCTCATGTAAAGGTAAAGGGTAAAGGTGCACGTATTTGTCACTGTACAGTGTACAGCGAAATGTGTCCTCCGCATTTAACCCATCTGGTAGTGAACACACACTCACACACACACATGTGTTAGGGGCAGTGAGTACACACACACACACACAGAGCGGTGGGCAGCCAACTACAGCGCCCGGGGAGCAGAGAGGGTAAAGGGCCTTGCTCAAGGGCCCAACAGTGGCAGCTTGCTGAGCCCGGGAATCGAACCCACAACCCTGTTATTGATATCCTGGCGCTGTTTGTTATGCTGAATTACACACCCATGTCCATTTTGAATTTTTGAAGTCATCTCATCCAACATACACCATATGCACAAAAGTATTGGGCCATGTGCTCATTTATCGTTTCTTACAAAATCAAGGGTATAAAGAAAACTGAAGTATCTGTCTCTAATGTCCATGGAAAACTTTCTACTACATTTTGGAGCATTCCTGTGAGGATTTGATTGCATTCAGTACATTCAAGAGCGTCAGGGCAGCGTCAGAGAGGTCAGGATATTGGATCATCACCACCCCACCTCATCCCCAACTCCCCAACTTATCCCAAATGTATTGGATGGAACACCAACCATCATTCCAGAGAACACAGTGCTGCACAGCTCAATACCGCTCTAGCCCATGCCTGGAATTGGGCATGTTGCATACAGGTTTTTGTTTATCTGATCTAGAGAGTCCTATTCTATTGGCAATATTTCTCTACAGAAGCCAGCAAGTGTGTGTGTGCATTTGCACACCTGTGTCAGCAAAAGGTTCAACTTAAACTCACTATATTGGAGGGCTTCATCTCAATGTGTATATGTGAGGGTGGGTGGTACTTAAATATCTTTAAAAAAAAATTCTGGAGAGAAGGTGGGATTTAAAGAGAAGTTAAGGTGTTTAAAGCTGTAAAAATATGTAAAATAGAAGACGTACAATCAAACATAATTCCCGGGCATTTTGCACAATTTAGAATTTCTTGTTGGATGCATTTTTTTGGACATATCTGGGAAAAAGTGTATGTCTGGTCACCCTACCTTTATTTATTGTTGTCGCTAGTCTGGCAGTTGCTTAGCTTTGCTTGGTCATAGCGTTATGTAATGGGTCATAAAGTTAGCAAGAACCAACTTCATGTTGATTGGATGCTACATCCATCACATACAAGCCAGCACTGTCAGATTCCCATTTGGACGTTTGTTGAGCTATAGTCAGGTTTAAATCCAAGTTTGGAACTGGAAGCTAGAAATGTGCCCTGTCCAGAGAGTATTCCTCAATTACGTCCAATGATTTCAGTAGGCTTTAGACGCACTACGACCCTGACCAGGAAAAAGCAGACAAATCAGGTTAGGCTAAAAAAATGATCCTGATGGTAGCTCTACTGTAGATAACCCAGGCTTTTTACACTGTCTTTCTCCCCTGCTACTTCTCCTCCTCCTGCTTTACTAAACTGAGCCATATGTTTGCTGATTTACATCCTGCAGGCCCTACTATCTCTCCAACCAGACACTTACACTGTTCCCATATCTAATAGCACTCTATGACTTAGGGTCGCCATCAAGGCTAAGAAAAGGCAAAGCTCAACATGTTGTGCATTAAAGTATGTTTACTCCTGAACTGAGTAAAATACTTTTTATTAGGCTGCCATTTTTCTTGTGGCATTAAATGGCAGCTCTATCTCTCGTCCACTGGGAAAATCTGTACTGATTGTCTTATGTTCAGTACTACTGAGATCAGTTCAACTATATAACATCACAGTGTGACAAATGTGACATACTAGTAGAGGGGTTTTGCCCAATGTTTATAATAAGTTCCATTTGGGGTTGGCATGGTGGTACGCAAGGTAACATCTGTGCCACACAGAGTGTTAATAAGTTTGTGTGTTCAACCCTGTGGATTTCCTCCGCGTATTTTTTTTTTTGGCTATGCTAAATTGCCTCATGGATATTTATAATACACTGCTATGGACTGACACCCTGTCCAGGGGATATTCTTGCCTTGCGTTCAATAACTCCAGGTAGGTTCTGGAACTGTCCTGACCAGGAATAAGTGGATGGCTGCATCATATTTTAATAGTAGCCTATTGAACATGTACATTTTGTTATGCATGCACTATGTGCATGCACTATAAAAATAAAGGGCTTCAAATGGTTCTTGGAGCAATTCCATAGAAGAACCACTTTCGTCTCCATGAAGAACCACGTGTGTAATAGAGATATGTGGGTGTCAAAAACTTGCACTGGTAAAAAAATACCCTTTACACCAGTAGAAGGTTCTTCAGAGCTTTAAAAGGTTCACACTCCCACATCTCTATTACACATTTGGTTATTTATGGAGCCGAAAGTGGTTCTTCTAGGGCATCACTCAACGAACCATTTGAAGCACCTTTATGTTATTTTATTTAGTATACAAGTCTTAACAGTTAGGGTTTCTTTTGAAGGGCAGATTATGTGAAAGACTTCAAACATGGTATTCAGGGATCCTTGTTGAAAGGTTTCAGCCCTTCAGCCTGGCTGAAGAGAGAGAAAGAGATAGCAAGAGAGAGTGTATGTGTGTGTAAATGTGGGGTGTATGAGGGGGCTGATAATGACAACTCTGGTTATTTTGGGTGCTCTTCGTTCAGAGTGGCACTAATTGTCCCTGCAATGATAATCAGTTCCACCAATCCCAAGTGGGGCAGAAAGACAACCTAATTTTCCTGTTACTGAGCTCAGAGTAGAGCAAAGTGTGTTTAGATGTGTGTGCGTGTGTGTGACTGCTTGCGAAACAAGAAACTGCAAAACACCCAAGATATCCTTGGGGACCTGTAATAATATGGCACGATTTGATGTAAGCCTAGCACCCATCGTGTAACCATATGTTATCATTTTCACTGAACAAAGCATCTCAGCTGCTAGGAGTTTTAACCAACACTCCTCAAGACCACAAGTCATTTTTCCATGGCTCTTGACCCAATATGTAACACAGTGTGAACACATCTCAGTGGGTGACATATGTTACACTGCAACAGTACTTTCCATTGTTCACCACACTAGCAGAGTGCAGGAAAGCGAAATTAGCCGTGGAGCTAACTGTAGAGCCACTTATAGCATGTACTCCAATCTGGCCAGCCAGCTGGATTCTCCCCAGAGGCTACAGCAAGGCTGGCGCAATTAATCTCTGACAACTATCACATCACATTACAAGAGATTAAATTATTTTACACAGAACCTGATGTTCACCGTAGAGATGCTAGCACCTTCCTAGCTGATTGCGTTTCTGAATGTTTGGCTCCTGCATTTGACTTAGTGGCTTCTGTAAGTCATTCAAGGTTGTAGTGCTGTGTCATGGGTCATGAATTTGGCAAGAACCATTTGGCTGTTCCTTAATTGCCACATCATATTTAAGATAGGATCCAAAAGTCAAGATAGTCAGATTGTGGTATGTCTTCCATGCTCGTTTGTCTTAGTACACTTAAAGAAATAGCTAGCATTGATGGAAACATCTCAAAAACACTAATCTATGGATGGAGATACACTATATGGAAAAAATTGGGACTCCTACACATTACATCTACAAGAGCTTTCATGCCATCCATTTTAAATCCACAGGCATTAAGATGGAGTTGGTCCCCTTTGCAGCTCTAACAGCAGGTTTGGAGCTGCGTATTGTTTCTTTGGAACCTGTACAGGTTTGAAGCAAGTTCTGTGGTACCAAAGCACCAAATCATGGAGATTATGTAAACAGGTTAAAAAATGTATGCGCAACATGTATTTTGGACCTAGACCGAAAGCACCAAATCAGCAGACAAAACGGTCAGCTAGTATGTTTTTATTATTAAAATTATCATTAAAAATAAATCATACTGTAGCAAGTGTTTATGTACACAAAAAAGTGTAAAAGTGTAAATAATAATATGTATATGGCATTTCGCTGTACACTGTACAGTGACAAATACGTGCACCTTTACCTTATATGGCACTTTTTCAATTTATATTGGTTCCATCAATTATATTGGTTTGTTTGGACTAAGGCATGGATCTGTGTGGCCAATCCACATCTTAAATTACAGTAGGTATCACGCAAAGTTCATTACATCCAACATACTAATGAAAGTCAACAAACATGTTCATTGTTTATTGTGTATAGCCCAGTTCCTCAGTCTGGCCAGAGGAGGATGGGTCCCCCTTGTGAGTCTTGGTTCCTCCCAAGGCTTCTTCCTCCAGCTCTGAGGGAGTTTTTCCTTGCCACTGTCGCCGTTGGCTTGCTCACGGGGGTCTTTGACGCTTCATGTTATTTCTTCTTTCTTCTCTGTCTCTGTTCTTTATTAAGTAATAATTATGTAAAGCTGCTTTGTGACGACAACAGTTGTAAAAAGCGCTATACAAATAAATTTGACTTGACTTGACTTGACTTCATCTACCTTGCATGCTTAGGTAGGTAGTGCTGATTACATGTAGGTTCTATCTGTTCTCTTATGTGTACATTAAAATCTGAATACTAGGCCAACATTTTCAAGTGTTTCTTGAATGACGGTACTGAGCCTGACTGCCTAATTGAATGTGGTATCCAGTTCCTCAGTTTAGAAGCATCTTAGCAAAACAAGACCTCCTCAGATTTTCTGTTTTTCACTCAAGGAATTCAAAGGGGGCTGGTATTTGCCAATCATAGATCATATGTTGTAACTTAAACAGACATCCAGTGAGGTACACCGGTGCTAGATCATTTAGAACACTCAGAACAAGTAAAAGAAACTCCTAATAAGTTCTAGATAACGGAACTACAATGGGTCTCACTAGCATACTGCTTGGCTACTCTCTCAGGTCAACGGAGAGCACCACAGGGCGAGGATGAAGTAACAGAGAGAAAAAGAGAGAGAGGGAGAAAGGAGGGGGAGATGGTGTGCAGCAGTCGAAAATCAACAAATGACTGTAACATTATTCTCAGCTCCAGCCCCCCTCATTAAAACATTCCCCAAACTGCCCACGTCCCCTATAAAGTCCCCTCTTTATTTTTAGGTGCCTAATTAAGGGCCTTTGGCTCGGGCTCCTTGCGCTGTGTGTCGACTTTAAAGGGGGTAATTAGGGATATTGTGTCTAGGCCATTGCAAGAGCTTAGAGGAAACAGAGCAGAGGGGATGGAGGGATCGGGGCCGAGGGACAGAGTGTGTGTGCGGAGGAGTGTAAGGTAGCGGCCATGCTGGCAAGTGAAACCAAGCGGGCAATCTCGAAATAACTCCTTTTTCCATGACAGAGTTGTTTTGGAGGGCTGTTGGCATGAGAAGAGAACGGCTGGTGGAACTGAGATGACCTCCCCGCCTCTTTAATGAGTGCTGTTAGTATAGTAGTAATGCTTTTAAGACCGATCCAAAGTTTAGAATCAGCATATCACTTATGATCTGTGGATCACTTATGATGATGGTCTCGAAAATTGGCTATACAGAGGAAAATGAGACAGAGAGACAGCTGGCGAAGTCCAGTAGCATAATTGTAAAGTGAGACTTTATCAAGCAGAGAACTTAGTGACTACTTAAAGCGGAGAGGAAGGGGTTCAGGGTCAATGTGCTTAGTGATATTTCTAATTAAGAGTGACAGACTGTATGTTAGTATATAGATAGGAAATATTTTGAAGCACATAGCTAGCAATTATTGGTTAAGTGGGATGTTACACTGGTGTCTACAGGAAATACAGCTGCAGAGCAGCTCTCATCATTATTACCATTGTTTAAAGCAACATTATGTAGCATGTTTACCTTAAAATAACAGCTTCAAAATCATGATGATGCCCCACAGACCTGTGAGAGGGAGAGTAGCATCTTCATCATTCCTACTTCAGGCTTGGCACAGGCTTGCTTGGCACAGGCTTGCTAACTGCACAACATGTAACTTTGGTGGACCTGCACAAAACCTCTCACAGGAACTGCGTACACTGGACACTGAATTACCCCAGTCATATTAATGTAAAATCCTGTAATATTACTCTACTGCCTCAGTCCACATGCTGCTTTCACTTTCAGTGATGGGTCTGTACCTCTCAGCTTGTCCAGAAATGTGCTTAACATGTATAAAGTGTGAATAACACTTCTCTACTGCAGAGGACATTCTACCCAGGAGAAAGAAATACCAATTCTCACATAATGCTACTTTAAAGGGTTAAAAAGGTAAAAATGAATAAAAGGATAAAATATGTGCTTGGTTTTTGTACGTCATGTGATGCGTTACTCTTCATTCTACATTACATCCAAGCTTGCATTTGGATTTGCAGTTGCAGTTACATGCAACTGTGTTGAATTTTTTTAAAGTGGTGATCAAATATCCAGACAACACAAGATAATGAACTACAGCATTATGAGAGTGTTTATACCTACTGTGGTTTTCAGCTGTGAGATGTGTCCCTACTTGAGACAACAGGACAAACTGTATATCTATTACAAACATATGGCTTAAACTTATCAGGCCTCTGAATGTAAGTAGTTCTTTTCTCTAGTTAACTGGTTCAGTTGGCATATTTTGCTAGGTGGCACGAATACCATCTGAGACACTAGCAAAAGTCAACGAACACATCCATTTGTTGAAAAAAATATTATGAAGGAATGTGAAAGTTAGTTGGCTCAATTGTTCATAACCAGAAGTTTTGGAAACAAACTTCACATTTTCTTTTAAAACAAAGATGCTACATTAAAGCATAATTTTGTAGAATTTTTACCTTAAAATAGCAGCAGCTTCACTAATGTGTAAAATGGAGGATGGCATTTCCATTTCTGCCACTCCTCACTGCATCCGTCCACACGCTTCCGTCAATTTTAGTAAAGGTTCTGCCTTTCATAGCTTATCCAGAAATGCACGTGTAAAGTGTATCCCTTCTGGTGGGTCAAGTTGTGATTTAAACCTCTGGGACTGTAGGGGGAGCCCTAGAGTTAGAAATACCAATTCTCCATAATGCTGCTTTAAGCAGTCATTTTAAATAGTATACATAGTACAATTTTTTTTCTCTTCACACCTTAGAAAGGGGTCTGCCAGGCTACAGAGCCCTGAACTAAGAGGGCTCCATTCCTTGCTCAAGGGCCCAACAGTGGCATCCTATTAGACACAGGTATTAATTGTCATTAATAGGGTTCTGTATGTGTAGGCTGTTTGTGTAAAAATATCATTAATCTTGCTCAAAGGTGTTAGGCTGCGCCCCTCTCTCCCCCACACCCGTGCTGATTGCGCTTGAGCGTACATGTAGCGCTACATGTGCTGAGTATTATCAGCAGAGCATATTAGATTTAGGGATGCAACTGATGTCTTCATTCGCAGCTTAAGAATAAATCAGAGGTTTGGTTCAAGCAGCATGCATGCTGTTTTCAAACAGCCCAAGAATCCCAGGAATTTCCTTTAAATTCCCATAGGGATGTCTGTGAAGGCATTCAGTACCCTCAACCCCCTCAACACACACACACACACACACACACACACACACATTTCCAAATAAGAAATCTGAGCTTCCATGATAAATCTAATCATGACAAAAACATGTTTACCAATTTCTCCAGTGCCAGGTTTGGGTCCTCTGAGAAAGGAGCTATTCATTGTGAGTTAATGCTGGGACTGGCTTTAGGACAGAAGTGTGTGTGTGAGAGAGAGAGAGAGAGAGAGAGAGAGAGAGAGTGAGAGAGAGAGAGAGAGAGAGAGAGAGAGAGAGAGAGAGAGAAGATGATAGAGAAGCTTGGTCTAATGGACTTGGAAGTGTTCTTAATTACACATATGGCTATGAAACCATGAGGGTTAGGCAAGGGGGAGAGAGACAGACAGAGACAAAGACATGAAGAAGAAAATAATCGAGATCGATATTCCTTTGGAGAAACATCTGCATTATGACGAGTGGATATTTTGGAAAGTGATGGTCGAGAAAAGAGAGAGAAAAGGAGAGAAAGAAAGCATGGAGAAAGTAAGCTTCTTGGGTTTCACCGATCGACAGGCAGTGAAGAGAAAGCAAAGAAACCGAAACAGAGTGCAGAGAAAGAGAGAGAGAGAGAGAGAGAGAGAGAGAGAGAGAGAGAGCAGGAGAGAAGAGTGCTGTGTGGCGTTGGGCCCCGTGCTGTAAATTGCATCTGTTCCTAATTAGGGAGTGCTAATGAAGGCCCATGTTCGTCCTGATCCCACTGAGAGACGGCCTGGCACACAGCCTCTGTCACAGAGAGAGAGAGAGAGAAAAGGAGAGAGAGAGGAGAGGAGAGAGTAGGGAGAGAGATGCATAATATCATTGGGTTAGTTAACTCAATAGCACTCTTCGTATAAAACTCTATAATTGAATATGACTGTAAGCATAATTTAGGAGCGTCAACTAAAGCACAACCAACCCGTAGCAAAGTGGTGCATAGATTTTTTTACGTTGCTCATCCAAGAAAGGACACAAGCCTGTAAAAGTGATAGTTTGCACGATGCTAAATAGCACTTGTTGGGATACATTGGCCCAGACATCCCACCCTGGATTAACTCATTTTAATGAGTTTTTTTTTTTTTTTTTCTATTACAGCTTCAAGCAAGTCTACAAGACGTTTGGCCTCATATTAAAGTGCATCAATAGTGTGGCTATACAGTATATTGCATCTCCAAATGTATCCAGATACCCCTTCTACTGAGTGAATTCAGCTACTTTAAGATGCACCCATTACTGACACAGGCGTTCCTTTGACCACATCCAGCTAGTATATACTCCATATATAATTTCCAATAAAAGAGGAACACTGTAAACTTGGCCTCAAAGGAGCCCACGGTCACCATGTCTAATTCTAAGCTTTGCCTAGAGGGGTAGAAAGCCCCCCAGCACTGGGCTGTGGAACAGTCCGAATGCATTCTGTGGAGTGATGGAGCTTCTTTGAATACCCTTGGGGTGAGCTTGAGTTATCCACAACTAATCATCCACCTTCAGTAATTCCGCATGCAATCCTGAGCAATGCAGAACAGCAATGTCCCAACATCTAGTGTAAAGCCTTCTCAGAAGAGTAGAGGCTGTTATTGTAGCAAAGGGGGGGAGTCAAATTCCCTGTTAATACCCTTGATTTTGTTACAAACGTCAGAGCAGCAGGTGCAGGGAAAGTAATATGACGATTGGATCTTGTTTGGTCATACATAGCATTATGATACATCACAATACATGTATATTGTGGATTACTGGTACATCTAAAACGATGCATGTGCCATTAGAGAAGGTTGATTTAGACCTATTATAGAGAGTATGTAAACGATAACAACCTGTCCAAATGTTTGTGGACACCCCTTCTAATGAATGCGTTCAGCTACTTCACGTTGCACTCATTGTTAACACAGTTGGTATAGTCCCTGCAGAGAGGTATTGCCAATAAAACAAGACTCACTGGAGCAGATGAACATGAACCTGTTGGCACCATGCCTAATTCTCTGGAATGAAGGTGCTCCATTGGGTGTGAGGTGGTGTGGTGATTATCAAACATCCTTATCTCACTAACGCTCTTGTCAAGGAATTCAATCAAATCCTTACAGCAATGGTCCAGAATCTAGTAGAAAGCCTTCCCTGGGCTGTAGAGACTGTAGTTACCCCAACAAAAGCAGTATAAACTCCCCAATAGAAACAATGAATGAGCATATGTCCCAATAATTTTGGCCATATGATATATTTTATTCTCATTTCTTAATCAGTGGTGTTTGGATTTTTACTATTTATTAAAGTAATAATTGAATTGAATTGAAAGGTGCATTGGCTCTATCATTGGATCATAGTTGGACTCCCTAATGATGAGTTCCAAAGTGCATAATCAGCTGTACTCTCTCTGGGTACATAGGATCACTTTTCGTCACCCCCATCATTCAGCAAGATGCTAGCCAGTGTGGCCATCTGCTAGCTGATGTGACAGAACGGGTAGTTAGTGCTCTCCTCCAAGTGTGTACAGCTGTCCAGTGGTGTTGTGTTAACAGCAGGTCACAAAGAAGCTGTTGGCTTGCTTCATGCGTCTTGAAGGTGTTAGCCTTCACCCTCCCAGCACTGGTAGCTTTGTGTGATAGGGGTAATTCCTTGCTAGTGGATATAATAATAATAATAATAATAATAATAATAGCTTTTAAAAAAGTAGCACCACAGTTTTTTGATCAGTTTCAGAAAACTTGAGACAGCCTTAATATTGTGTTATATAATGTGTCTCATAAAAATGCCTTCACATATTGTGATGTTATATTTTTAGCCACTTCACAGAAAAGAGCTTAAGGATTACTTCATCTGTAATCAGTATTTTAATAAACGCTACATAAAAGTTAAAAAGGAAAACCCTCTCATGCAAATTCATGTGCACCAGTGACCCTCAGAGGAAATGTATTTATATCTAATTTGTAGCATAGACTAAAAGGCATGGGCCCTTAGTTATGTGTCTTGTGTTTGCAGTGTGTGTGTGTGGGGGGGGGGGGTTTAGTCTGTGTGTGACTAAGCAGCAGGCGTAATTAGCAGAGATTTCTCAGATAACGAGTTTTTCCTCCAGCAGTGAGGGACACAGCGAGGTCAGGCTGCGCTGGACATTCCCACACCCTGTGGCGAATACAGGTGGCCTCTCTATCCACCACACCTTTCCCAGCACAACACAGATCACACACACACACACACACAAACACTTATGGTCATTCAAATGACTGCAAACACATGTACACCCATATATTACAACCTTGCATTGCATATAATTGCATATGGTGCATTACAGTAATAGTTCAAATACACTAATTAAGGCATTTGAGTCAAATTTCAACAGTACAGCTTATGCAGTCCTAGTCAAGTGACTGTGCCTGTACAGTCATTAAGTAAGGATAGCCATTCAAAGTTGAAACATACAGATTCTGCAGTTTCTGATTCTCTTTATAACTGTCATGAAAGGAATTAGGGGTAATAATGGCTACAAAGCAAATGTTGATTACTTTGGGGACTATTTTGCCTTACAACACCTTCCATGCACCCCTTCGCCATGAATCAACTTAAACAAATACATCGGGCCAAAACCTTCTCTCAGAGTTAGTATAAAACAATGTTGTGGCCGTCAAGCAATGGATTTCATGCAATAACATCCTGTGAGGTAGCTTTTAGAGGCGTTGAGTACTTTGAACATCTGGTTCCTATCACCACCAGTCTCGCAAGCTGGACTTCTGCCTATCGTCAGAGAATGTAGTGCTTTAAAAAAAATACTTCTTAAGTTGTGCTTTCGGTTAATGAAAACAAAATGCACAGAAAAGAATATAATGAAGATAGCAGTCCTGAAAATTAGGCTACATAGGCTAGCTTACTGTACAATACAACTATTTATGTGTTGGCAGGGCTAAGCCTAAGTTTACAAACACCATGCCAATAGCAAAGACGTTTAACAGCAATAAATATGCACATGCTCCATGTTCTAAGCAGAAAATTATGTTTTTTTGTGTGACCAACATTCAGCCCAATACTGTGAGTTTCCACTTACTGAATACATTTCTAAGATGTGTTGTCTTCTTAATTAAGCAAAATTATCAATATTAAACAGTAATATGATACTGAAATTCCTCTTGTCCCACTACTAGATCCAGTATATAAAGCCTGCTTTGCCTTGTGTGAGCTCACTATAGACTGATGGTATTCAGTCAGTCATAAAAACAGCAGCATGTTCCACTCCCCTCCCAATTACTGACCCTGACAGGGGTAAACACGACCCCTCCCTCACCCCCTCAACCCCCTCCCCCCTCCCCCCACCCAACCACAGGCAGGCTTGCCTCCACAGCCCTTTGATCAGACTGGAGTTCATTAATGCTCTTATCTCTTTTAATTAGCTCCCGGGGTCGGCGGCCCCTCTAATGCTGACCTCAGGCCAGCTGTTCCAGAACTCTGCCCACATCTCCATCGACACGGCCTGAAGCTGGGGAGCGGAAGTCACTCCAGATCCGCCAGTCCAGGATCGGCTCCCCTAAGGCAATCCGATCGCAGTCTGGAGCACTGTGAGATAAGAAAGGGACCAGTGTTAGAGTCTAGGGTCACCCTTTTCCAGCATCAAGGTCTCTCTCAGCGAATCACAGACTTTATCTAATCTCTGCCATAGTTCTTCTAGATAACGTCCACTCTGCTCATTATGACTGTTGTATTACGCTGCCTTCTCTTTCTCATTAGATGGCCCTGTTTCCACTGACGAAGTTGTAATTAAAAAAGTTAACTGTTCTGAAAAAAACACTTCACTTTGCCGGCTGTGATCTGATCCCCAGTAATGCATCAGTTTCTGTTCCTCCTATTATAACAAAAAATGACCAAAAACACAAGAGGGTGCTCACAAACAAGTCCTAATAGAATGGAGTGGAGTAGGGTTGAAAGGCTAAATATGTAAATACAATTTAATACTTTCAGTTTTCAACTTTCAAATTTTCTTTCATTTTGTGAAGAAGAAACAACGTATTACATTTAAAAATCTGTACATTAAGTTTTACAAAGTTTACAACAGACAGAGGCTAGTATACTATAAGAAAGTCATATAACTGGAGTGTAAAGAAAGTCACAAATATGACAGCAGTGAGAAAACGAGATTTTGAGATTTTGCCAATTTCAGTTTTGCACAAAAGCTTCATTCCGATCCATTCATTTTAGACTTGCTTGGAAGCTCCCTTTAGTGTCTGGTATAACTGGAAGATTGGACATAATCGGTAGTTCACCTCTTGCTTACTGGCTAAACATACAATTAGAGCAGCATTATATGAGAACCAGTATTTTTTTGGCTCCTGAGCTCCCCCTACAGTTGCGGAGTATAATTTACTTTTACACCACTGCTGTGAAGATGACAGCTGATGGACAGCTGTAGACCTGCATTTGTTGACAAGCTGAGAGATACAGAACCATGAAAGAACCATGTGGACTGATGCTGTAGAGTAATATAGAGTAATGTAGAGTAGTATAGAGGAATAACCGAGGTGTCATTCTCTCTATTACAGTATTCAGTATACCATCAAAATTATGCTGAAGCCCTAATTTTAAGGTAAAATTAGCTTTAATGCAGATTTGGTATGTACTGTGTCAGTTGTAGAAATACACATAATGCAACCACTGCTTACAAAGGTCAGCAAATGCTCCTATTAGTAACTATTTGGAGCACATGACGCTAGTATCATTAATAAAAGAGGTCAGTAACAGAGGACATCATTTCCAAAGGTAGCCCTTAGATTTATAGATTTATACAATTCATACAATGAAAGCACATGAACGCAGCAGCACACCACACGAGGAGCGATTTGACAGCTCAACAGAATAATCACTTAGACCCAGATGACATCATCTTCCCACCCAAAAGCTTAGGCCTCGATGTTGGCCAGAACTTGCATTGCAAAGCATGCTATCAGGTTTAATGAGCAGTTTCACAATAGCACTAGCGCTAGCTGTAAAATCTCTCACAGTTACTCATGCATTGAGCTGGACCTCCAAAAAACAAACATGTTGCGTTGTCACTTACTGCCTACAGTACAGGACAATGGAGTGTCCTTCCATTATTGTAAACTAGGACACGACAACACCGCTTGTCTTTTACACGAGAGGCAAGTGGCGACGCATTTGTACCAAAGCAATTAATTCACAGCATGCTCTCCTGCCGTTCAGCAGGACAAACCGGCTCGGAGGTAATCGAAGGCTAACCCACACAATTAGCAGGGAGGATTAGGTCTGAAAAAAAAGCCTCCAGATGCTACCACATGAGAAAGTGAAGAGACTAGCATCATGCTCTGGTCCAGAGTGGTCTAAAGCAGGCCTGGAGTTGAACATTATAGACTAAAGAAATGGTGGGATGAACTTACCTGTTTCTTGGTTTCGAATCAATAAAATACACTATATGTCCAAATGTTTGTGGACACCCCTTCTAATAAAAGCACTCAGATGCTTTACGTCACAACCATTACTGACACAGATGTGCTCACACATACACAGCTTGAGGTGTCTCAGTACCTTTGACGATATAGTGTATGTTACCTCAGACATTTTCTCTTTGCACATCCTAGCTTCAGAAACTAACCCCTGGCACCCCTGGAGGAGAGAGGGCTAAAGGCCTTGCTCAAGGGCCCAGCAGTGGCAGTGCAGTGTATGCAGGTGACCCTGTGATCAATCACACAGCACTCTAACCTCTGTCCCCCTATAAGAAGAATAGGGTCAGCTACAGTTGACATGAAAAGGGGCCAAGAGGAGCTTGATGACTGTATCATACTGATTAGACATGATAAAGAAATAGGGCAAGTAAAGTGTAGCCTATAGTACAGTATATGATACATATACTATAGTTCAGTATTGATTCATTCATGAGCTATGCATCATATTTGTACTTATTGGTAGTAGAAAGTATGTTCCTCTTGTAATGTTAAAAAGTACTGAAAATACAGTACTGATTCGATTCAAAAGGATAATAATAATACTGTAAAATGCATATGGTTGGTTAACATAGTGGAGAACACTACCACCCTCCTTGTGGCAGATTGGGTTTCAGTTCCACAGCCAGGCAAACATTGTAATGGGTTTGACACCCATGTCCACTTAGCTGCCACTACTGGCCCCTTGAGAAAAGCTCTTAACCCTCTTTACTCTGGGGTGCTGTAGCATATCTGACCTGGCTTTCTAAGCTGGGAAATGTGAAGAGAAGAATTCCGTTGAACTGCACGTACAAGTAGATATGATAATGAAAGCACTGTATTATTATAATATGAGTCCCTGGGGAAGACTCCTAATGCTACCTTCACATACCTGTGTAATAAATGTAAGAGCATTGGCCAAATGCCATGAATGTGAAGAAGAAACAGCTGGATGGGGAAATAACCCTTTTTAAATAAGAAACTCTCCATGAATTTGTTTCCAAAAATGAGTCATTTTCAGCAATTCTCATTGGGTGGGAGGACAAGCCCCATTAGGTGGGCACTGCCTACACCCCTTCATTTATTAAGATCATAGTAGTGCTCATACTCCAGTACTTAAAGCATAGGCTACATGAACCACTGTGGAACTGTGTATAGAAATGGAGCGAGTTACACACACACAAACACACCCTCGTAGCTATCTCTAGTCTATCCAATGCTTTGCTCATTTTGTTAGCCCCTGCCACAACCCCGTGACATTGTATCAATAATGACTCATTTCATTAACAGCAGACGTGTCGGGTGGTAAGAGGTGTGCGCACGCATGTGTATCTGTGTGTGTGTGTGTGTGTGTGTGAGTAACTGAGCATACAGCATGTGTACAAAGTTATTTAGGAAGTGAGGTGGTGGGAGGTGGGGTGTAAAAAAAAAAACCTCAAGTGAAGACCCTCGATGTTGCTAATTCATTTACAGATTTAATTAGATGGATGGAGCCCCTCACAGTTATTAAAACAGGGGGGAGAAAATGTTGCCAGCACCGCAGCACTTTTTAATTATGGCTCCAGATCCCTGCTTGCTGACGTCTGGGGAACTGCTTAATTAAAATCCTCATTATTTTACTTTTAATTAGTTCCCCCCTCTTTTGTTTCCTCTCGCCATATGGCCATGTTCCGTGGTCAAATCAACTTAATTGAGCTAATTAAGCTGATCAGTTTAATTATTCAAAGCGCTCTGATTGGACGGGATTGTGGCTCCCTCTTCCCTCCTCCCTCCTCCCCCTTCCTTCTTTCATCACCCCCTCATAAAGTGTTTTTGTCACTCCCTCCTCCTCCTCCTCCTCTTCTCTCACTGCTGGCTGTATTTCTTTCCCTTCTTTTCCAGCGTTAGGCAATGACATGTATGTGCAGTCAGACCAGCTTCGCTTCTCAGCAAGCTAGACCTGAGTCACCTTCAGTCTGAGGCTCTTCTGAGGTCAGAGGTATGAATCTCCACAGCAGGATGGCATGGAAAAACTCCAGAAGATGGCTGTGATGTGACAGTCCACTATTGGCTTTGGTCTTTAGAAGTTTATAGCAATTCAAGGGTTCATTCAAAGTTGGAATTTACACACTTTACTCCAAATGTGGAGTCCTAAATTAACTTATTTAATTTTACACCTGCACACTAACGGTGTATAGCTGTCACTTTAGCCATCTGCAGGCCTAAATTACCACACACTTGCCTTAAACCACATTATTCAGAATTTTAAATCATTCTCGGATGTCTAAATAGTATGTGAGTTTGATTGAGGCGAAAAATTTTGAAAGGATGGCCTATTTAGAAGGGCTTATGGAAAAGTTGATGAGCAATGCTGTAATTGTCTGGTTCACAGCAAGACACCGCAATGGCTTACACACAAGCCACATAGCATAGCATCACATTAAATAACTTAGCATAGCTTAGTTTTTAGCACTGTAACAAGAACACTGTGATTTCTTCTGGAAAGAAAAATTAGATCAAGTGTGAACAGAATCCTAAGTAGATCCAGATACTGTCCGGTTACAAAATACATGTTAATGCCAGGTGTAAACCAGACCATCAGGTTGTGGGATCAAAACCTATGTCTTTAAAGCTGCCAGTGTTGGGCCCCTTACACAAGGCACTCAACTAGATGCATTTCATAGTTCTGTATAAGTAAAGTAGAGATAAAGGTACTTAACTGTGAGAAGTGTGTAAGCTATACTTTATCTGAGTAATTTTATATGATTTCTAATGTAAAACATGTTAAAAAGGTTGCAGAACAATATGAAGAGCAGTTAACTGTATAAATTAGTTCAAATAAACAGGACTGTACATTTCTTGCATTTTAAATTAAAAGCATTTACAGTAAAGATAAATAACTTGCATTTACACATGCCATCATTTGTATGTTTCTAAATAATAATAATAATAATAGCATTAACCTCAGCATTAGCTTTGGGTGACATCTGCCTACAGTTTTCCCTGGTTTACTGAATGTATACAACGAATTCTCTGGTTTTTTTTATTTAAATTCATCTACATTTATATTTTGTTGTTGACATGTACATTGCCATGCCAGTCAATTTGTCATGTCAGGTTATGGACATGTAAATGTTTCTTTCTACTGCTACAGATACTAGCATCTGGCCTGAGCTAAACATTTGATAAACATGGCAATAGTAATGGGCTAAGGGACCTGTTTCAATTTTACTTGCATGTTACAAAATGGCCACAACATTTGTAGCTCCAGTGCAAAATGTAAGATGCACACTTTGGACGCCCAACATGTCTTGGCTCGTAGATTATATTTACCAAAAAAAAAGGTTTTTGGTGGAACTGTCACTTTAAGACTAAGTTGCATTTATTTGGACACTGAATTTTGATGTCCTGTACTGAGCCTGATTAAGGCCAGCTGTTGGTCTCTGGCTCAGTAAAGTGGACGAGCCACAGCAGTGAGCTGTCCTAACTGCTCAGCCTCCTCTGGTCAGTCAGAGAATCCAGTAATAGAGTTACTAATGCAGACTGAGTCATCCCTTATGTTACCCAATTACACTGGACCCTTAATTCATTTCCATTTAAGAAAAGATGATTGACAGTTCATTGTTTGTATACTGTCTAGTAAGAGGTTATATAGGAGACCCTGAAAAAGACCCTAAACAGATTGCTAAATTTGGTCATTGAGGCCTTGATTTGTGAAATGCAACCCCCCAGTACTTACACACACACAGACACACATACGCTGGCAGTTTGGCAGTACTCCCTGCTGTTCTTCCGTCATTGGATAGCAACAGCTGTGGAGTTTAGAGTACTGGCGGCTGGAAAACGAAATCGAGTCATCCATGGAGGCATGGCCATCGTCAGGCTAGCGGGTGGCACACAGCCTTCTCAAACAATCAAAGGGACAAAAGTACAAGCAGCTGAAACAAAGATGGTGTTACAGAGAGTCTGTTCCAAAAGTGGGTTTGAGGTCAAAAATTACTTTAAGATGATGGATCAGATGTTCAGCTTTTCTGATTTTGCAATCTAGATCTAGTTACACAGCTTACAACATGGCAGAGCAACCAATTATTAGATTAAACAAATGATAGCAACAGATAGCCATAAGATAAATGACACCAAATATCTTGTGGCAATAAGATTCTGCTTTTCGAGGCTGTTACTGCAGCTTTTTTCAGTTGTTTGTTTTGGGGTGATTTTTCCCTTCAGTATGTACTTTATCAGGTGAAATGCATGCTCAGTTGGGTTAATGTCTGGTGATTGACTTGGCCAGTCTAAAACTGTCCACTTTGTTTCCCTGATGAAGTCCTTTGTTGTGTTGGCAGTGTGTTTTGCGTCATTGTCTTGCTGCATGATGAAGTTCCTCCTGATTAGATTGGATGTATTTTTCTATAACCTGGCAGACAGACTTCTGAATTCATTCTGTTGCTACCATCATGAGTTACATCAGCAATAAAGATTAGTGAGCCCATTCCAGGAGCAGCAATGCAAGCCCAGGCCATGACACTACCTCCACCATGCTTGACTGATGAGTATATCCTTTTGTTAGCTTTCTACTTTCTTTTGCTACACTGTGGTAGAGGTTCATCTTGGACTGGTCGACCCATTAAAAATAGTTTTATGATTCCAAGCTGGCCTTCTGATTCTTACTGCTGATGAGTGGTTTGCATCTTTTGGCATGGCCTCCATATTTCTGCTTTGTCTGCTGTTCTTCTTCAAGCAGTGGATTGTGATACCTTTACCCCTACCCTACGGAGGCCTGACAGCTCCTACAGTGTTTCTCTTATCAACTGCTGTTGTTTTCCTCATCCATCCTGTTTGCTGTCTGGATGTTAGCACACCAGTAACACACTTATGCAATGGCTTTGGCCTCTCTCAGCCTCAAACTGGCCTTCTTCTCTCTTTCATAGACAACTTAATACCCTTTATACAGTCTTCATGTTGGTTTATTCTTGTTAACTCTTTTACGAGAGTCTTCACTGCCAGACATTCAGGCTGTTCATTCATGTTCAGTAATGAAAAAACAATTGAGATTTCCATCTGTACGTTTTTGAAAGTATTTCTAGCCCTGTATGGAGTGACAGTACTTTATGAAGAGAAATATTAAAAAATATAGAAAAAGCAAGAAAACAGAGGGTAAAATTATGGATTGTATGTCTAAATAGAGCATTATATGTTTGTAATAGCAGTTTTTATATTTATTCATATGTCGAAATCTTAAGTCTACGTGTAGACATTGTAATTGAATGACTTCTAGTTCACTATATGGGGAGTATAGAGGTATTTGAGATTCAGTCAGAAACATAAATGCATTTTCAAAAATCCCCACATTTGAAAAGCTACATTTTCAATTACCAAAAGCTGCCTTTTTTGTGTGGATGGAAGGTCAAGGCGCATATTGGTGCTTTAGCACATCTAGATGTAATCATTACAATCTAAACATTAAATATCTGATCTAAAGTCTCATATTTACCTTTTATTATCTTTTTATTTATCTTTAGTCTTTTCAAACTGAAATGTCTTCTGCCGTTTCAATACTTTTAAAGGAAACTGTAAATACCTTGGATATGACACAATACCACCCCGTTGTTGTAAGATAAGATTTGTCATCAAACAAGATATTTGGACCACAATACAGATCCCATATAGACCACAGTTAAGCACATATGTGTAGACACCACATTGAGACAGTACTATACTTAATGTATATGTGATTAATTACTCACTCACTGTTTTATATATGCAAATCACTTCATGGATCAGGGAATAGGGAACCAATGAAATGTGTCTTGACTAATTTCAGTCTTTAATCCTAGCAGAACTGCATAAACTAGTATGAAAGTGTTCTATGTAAGCTCAGGAATGCAAGGCTATAGTAGGTCTGGGCTATATAACAATATATAAATATTGAAATATTCAAAACTATTTTATACAAGATATAAAGAACTACGCAGGTTATCATCTGTGTGGGATGTAATAAAAAAAGAATGTGCATGGGTTGTTTTTGTGGAAATGGCAAGGTTTCTGGAGGGATGACACCCAACAGAGTACAGTCTGGTGCAAATTACACTGTGGAAATGTTGCAGTTAAAAGAGCAGCACCATCTCAAACAACATAATTCAGTGCAGTGTGCTGAGTCAGTGAAATACCACAAACGTGCAATAGTCTTATGTTTGGTATTTAAAAAAATAATTAGGTGCACAGTTAGATTTTTACTGCTTAAATATACACCATGCTGTTGTTGGGATTACAAATAAATACTGATAGCACAATATTACACTGTGTGCAGAATTATTAGGCAAATGAGTATTTTGATCACATCACCCTTTTTATACATGTTGTCCTACTCCAAGCTCTATAGGCTTGAAAGCCAACTACCAATCAAGTAAATCAGGTGATGTGCATCTCTGTAATGAGAAGGGGTGTGGTCTAATGACATCAACACCCTATATAAGGTGTGCTTAATTATTAGGCAACTTCCTTTCCTTTGGCAGAATGAGTCAGAAGAGAGATTTGACAGACTCTGAAAAGTCAAAAATTGTGAGATGTCTTGCAGAGGGATGCAGCAGTCTTGAAATTGCCAAACTTTTGAAGCGTGATCAACGAACAATCAAGTGTTTCATGGCAAATAGCCAACAGGGTCACAAGAAACGTGTTGAAAAAAAGGCACAAAATAACTGCCCATGAATTGAGGAAAATCAAGCGTGAAGCTGCCAAGATGCCATTTGCCACCAGTTTTGCCATATTTCAGAGCTGCAACATTACTGGAGTATCAAAAAGCACAAGGTGTGTGATACTCAGGGACATGGCCAAGGTAAGGAAGGCTGAAAAACGACCACCTTTGAACAAGAAACATAAGATAAAACATCAAGACTGGGCCAAGAAATATCTTAAGACTGATTTTTCGAAGGTTTTATGGACTGATGAAAAGCGGGTGACTCTTGATGGGCCAGATGGATGGGCCCGAGGCTGGATCAGTAAAGGGCAGAGAGCTCCACTCCAACTCAGATGCCAGCAAGGTGGAGGTGGGGTACTGGTATGGGCTGGTATCATCAAAAATGAACTTGTGGGACCTTTTCGGGTTGAGGACGGAGTGAAGCTCAACTCCCAGACCTACTGCCAGTTTCTGGAAGACACCTTCTTCAAGCAGTGGTACAGAAAGAAGTCGGTATCGTTCAAGAAAAACATGATTTTCATGCAGGACAGTGCTCCATCACATGCATCCAAATACTCCACAGCGTGGCTGGCCAGTAAGGGTCTAAAAGAAGAAAAAATCATGACATGGCCCCCTTGTTCATCTGATCTAAACCCCATAGAGAACCTGTGGTACCTCATAAAATGTGAGATCTACAGGGAGGGAAAATAGTACACCTCTCTGAACAGTGTCTGGGAGGCTGTGGTGTCTGCTGCACGCAATGTTGATCGTAAACAGATAAAGCAACTGACAGAATCTATGGATGGAAGGCTTTTGTGTGTCATCGTAAAGAAAGGTGGCTGTATTGGTCACTGATTTGTTTTTGGTTTTGTTTTTGAATGTCAGAAATGTTTATTTCTAAATGTTGTGGTGTTATATTGGTTCACCTGGTGAAAATAAACAAGTGAGATGGGTATATATTTGTTTTTTATTAAGTTGCCTAATAATTCTGCACAGTAATAGTTACCTGCACAAACAGATATCCTCCTAAGATGACCAAATCTAAAAAAAACTCACTCCAACTTCCAAAAATATTAAGCTTTGATATTTATGAGTCTTTTGGGTTGATTGATAACATAGTTGTTGTTCAATAATAAAGAATCCTTTCAAATACAACTTGCCTAATAATTCTGCACACACTGTAAAATGTTATTATATCATATATCACCATTTCTCCTAAGCATATCAAGATAGGAGTTTTTAGTAATTTTGCCCAGCCCTAAATTGCATTAGGTGTAAAAACATGAAACATTTCTAATTGGTTCATACATTCAGGTGCTACAGGCATCTAATCTTCATAAACAAACACTGACAGTAGAATTAGGTCTACTTAAGAACAACAAAGTTCACCCTGTGCCACTACCATAGAATGATGCCACCTTTCCAGTAAGTTAGTTTGTCAATTGTGTGCTTTGAACATCCCTGGTCTCCTGCTGTTCCCAAGTCCAGTACCTCAGCCACAAAGTTGTAGGCTACACAGGCTCACAGAGTGGGACCACCACATAGTGTGTACAACTGTACACAAAACACAGTGAATGAAAATCTTACAGACCAGTGAGATTCTAGAGAACTTTCCGTCTCCTCTTTGGCACATTGTGGCAACAGTTTGAGAAGGTCCATAACTTGTTTTCGTGCCCCTGTGCCTCAGCTAGTTTGCCAAGCTTGGTGTGAGAGCTTGACGGACCTGCACAGAGCCCTGACTTCAACTGTCACATACCTTTGAGATGAACTGTGAGCAAGAGCTTTTTGTGAGGCCCAATATCAGTGTCCGACCCCATTCAAGCTTTTGTAGCAGAAGTCTTCACAACCATGATCCAAAAGCTAGTGGAGCACTTCATGTTACTGCCCATGGTTTTGGAATGAGATGTTCAAAAAGCACAAATAAATGTGATGTTTGGGAGTCCACATATTTTTGACCAAGTTGTGTTGCTCTGCAGTTTGTATTATTGAGTTTTAAGGGGAATTTTATTAAAGAAAGCGGCTTAGACTTTCAGTTGCAAGAAAAAGTAAGTAAAAAGGTTGGACCTACAACTAATCTAGTTGGACCTAGATTCCTGCATTGATTTATACTAATAAAATGTGTTCTGATCATTTTCTGTGTTCAAAACACAATTCCAATGAAACGCAATCAAACTAAACAGCTGTACTGTTCATTCTTTTATTGAGCACAGTGAGTAAACATCCAAAGTGCAGGCTAGAAAAAGTAAGTGACCCTACTACTTTAGACAGAAAACCATAACAACATACATTAACATACCCTTCCACCTATAACCGGCAGCAAACAAAAAGTAAATGGTCAGAGGTGATTACAGAAGAGCCTTGACTACAGAATACTAGGGAACTTTTAGCGAGAACTACCACTTAAGAATGTCTTCCAGATGTTGTCAGACACTAGAGGGTGCTACCAAGCAAGTCCAAAATGAATGGAATATGAATGAATGGGACGATGGGATTTCCTCAACACAGAACAGCACTGAATGTAGCCTCAGTGCCTCAGTGCATGATGTCGTCAGTAAGTGCGAATCTCTTTACAGCAGACAGGGGGGTGTTTACTAGAGTTTAGATTCTCTGCCCGGCTCGGGTAGGGTCGGGCTGGATTTTTTTGGGGCGCAATCTAAGTTTTAGATCTTTTTTGTTGCAAAGGTCGCATTAATCATTAACATTAAACATCCCACCTTTCAACAAAATGAGCCAATCAGCTTGCACGTTATGTCACGAACGGAGGAACCTCCCCCCCATGTGGAGATTGGTGCAAGCGTAGTAGCCAAAACAAACCGAAAAATCATGTTCTTGTGCCTTTTTGAGCCAAGCGCTACAGACTTCATAAAGAGAGAAGCCTGGTTTCGTATGAGTGGTAATAACCACCCGACAACATTGCAAAGACTTGCCTGTAAGGACTTACCACCGAAGAAAGAGGTCAGCGTCAGGTCGCCAACCAGTCAGCACTCAGTAGCAGCAATGCAAGGGTCTCTATTGTCCAAAACCTGCTTGCTGTAGAATAATTGAAATATACAGGTATGTTTTCTTCATTCCATTTTCCAAAATTCAAGGCCCTGGACAAGTGAACAAAAGGTTGCACACTTTTTAAACAATGAAATTTTAGCTGCTTAGCTCCGCCATTTACTGAGAACTCGCTCACGGGCTCCCTCTGGCATTTTGGAGTCATTTTCTGATAAAGTGGGGGAAACAGGAGGGGGCTAGGCTTTCCATAAACCAGCTCTTAGAAGATCTCTAAATTGGCACTTAGCCCACAACAATGCACATAGGTTATGTCATCTGTCAATGACTGGTTAAAAAAGTGGCCATGTGCAATATGGCCTAGTTTCTCCTTCATGCACAATTGCCACTGTTATCACAATAAAAGTCCTGCATAATCCTGCTGTTTAAGTCTAATGCAGTTATTGGAAGGTAGCGCTTAAGCCTCCTGCGTCAACTAACAGCAAAAAAAAAAAAAAACTACCTTTCCATCTTTTTTTTTCTTTCTTCACACACCATGAGGTGAGGAAACAATGCAATTACACCAATTTGCATGTGTTAATTTGTTTAATTAGTGAATTGAAAGAAGGCAGGAAAAAAATATTACACACACCTCCAGGAAGACATGGGCTTTTTGGAGTCAGCACACCTGAAAGAAAGTTTTTCTTTGCTCTGCTCGCTGGCAAAGCCGTACCACAGAGACCCGATTCCTGAGACCGTTAATTGGCTTTTGAATATGTCAAGCTAATTAGTAATGCACAGTTGAGGCTTGATTAGTCTGAATGCGAAGTGTAACTTGCATTGCCAGGGGATTTTTTTTGAGACCCTTCCACCTCCACCCTTCCCTTATCAAGATACGGAGATAATTGCAATTAAGATCATTTGCATACGTAAATGAATTTGTCTGCTGCTTGCTTTCCTCTCCCCCTCTCGTCCCCTCCTCCCACGATCCCAGGCCGTGAAATAAATCATTGATAGCGTATCAGCACACAGGCACATGTGTGGAAGCTTTTAAGCTGCCAAGCTGGGTGTGACGATCCCAGTTAAAAATAAAAACAATTCCTAGTTTCTTAAACGGACACATTCATTGCCCAAACAAAGACAGTTTAGGAACAACTGGTCATTGACAGAAGACTCCTACTCCAGTACTCCATGATCAATCTAGTTCTTAACTGTTGTCAACTCTGATTACTTTCTGGTTTCTTTTGTAGATGAACAACAAAAAAAATTTAATTAGTTTAATTAGCTAATAAAATAAACAAGATATAGGGAGAAGGTTAATGTCAAAAAGCAGTTAGAAAAAAAGCTATAGTGAGCAAACTTCTCAAACCTCAGTAAACTAACTAGTTAGAACAATATGATTGACTTGTGTGTTGGACTGGTTTTCTCTGTCTTCTAAAGTAGCTTATGCTAACATTATATTCATGCCTTATTTTGGATTAGCCACGCTAGCAAACAGGCGCCCACTCAAGGCACCAGAATCCGCCCCCATCTGGTCGTCTTGACGCTGTAAAATGTCATGCAGTCCACTTTCTGCTTTAACTTACTACTATGTTAGACATTGGTGTGTTTCATGATGAGGAGTTGCTCTTGTTTGCTTAATTATATGAATAATATTGTTGGTTTATTTTAGGACTAGATTATAATCATTTTAGCCTTACATTGAAATTTTTCTAAAATAACATATCGATATATCTTTGTAATACTTATCTTGCTTTAATGGGTGGACAATTGGATCCAAGCTACTAGTCTGAGCACAAGTTGCAATGATTACAGCTAAGATAAACCTCTATTGTGAGGGCTGTGTTGTGGTAGTACTTTGTTCGAAATGTAAACAAGTCGAAACACCCATGAAATATCTGGGGCTTCAAGGATTTATAGTTTGTAACCTGTTTACAGGTAAATGTGCTTATACCATAAACAATATAGTTGGTAATTCCAAAGTACAAAGTCGAATACAGCAGTGGTAAAAAAGATTCAGTGTTTATCGGTCAGGGTGTTTAGATCAATGTTAACAGATGACAAATAATCCAAATAACTTTGGCAGTGTCAAAGAGTTGATTGCTTCCCATCCTGGTGCATCCAAGACATTTAACCTAGCCTTCCTTTGTGAGTTTTTTCAGAGCAAACAATGACTGCATATGAAAAGGTAAGGTCAGAAAGGGCATTGGGTTGTGCTAACGAATGTCTTTCTCTGAGGACCTCATGTTTTGCATTAAGAAAATGTTTGCTGCTTTTTTAGACTTTACACCCTGCTCTTTCAACAGGACCACTCTAAAAAGAACTTTTTTAATTTAAGAAGTCGCAGCTGGCTTTTACACCCTTGCCCAACACCCCCCCCCCCCCACACACACACACGTACATACATAAAGAGGTATGCTTGTAACCCATTTATACTCCAAAGAAACGCAAGGGAGAACTTTTTTCTCCCCCTAATCATAAAATTAAATTGGAAAGGAACACCTTGTGATTGCGGGCCAAAGGTAGCAGTAAAAAAAGAAAGGAGAGTTTAATTAGCTAATTAAATAAACAAGATATAGGGAGGAGGTTAATGCCAAAAAGCAATTAGATAAAATGCCATAGTGAGCAAACTTCTCAAACCTCAGCAAACTAACTATAATGAATGAGCAGAAATAAAGGGTGGATGTTGAGAAAGTTATGGGGAGGGGTCGAGATGAAAGGAAACGTCTGGATTACGTCGTTAGCTATTGGAGCACGGTTAACAATGATGCAGGAGAGCTCTCTTTTGCAAGCGTCAGATTAAAGTCAAATTAGGTGGAAGGGGAGGGGAAAAAAAGAGGAGAAAATCCAAGCCTGGAGCACATCGCACTCTTAATTGCTTTCTGTAATGACTGAGGCTCAAGTGTTTGAATTCCATTCCCGAGGGTAATCGACCATGCTTTTCAAACCTGAGAGTTGCCCTTACCTTTCAGTGGCTCCTACTCATGTACGCGCACACAAACAGGCCTGTCTCATCACAGCAATGGTAATGGTATTTGATGATTGAAGAAAAAAAAAATAAAAAACATCCCAAACAATTTAAACTAAATGTTGGTAAGTAGCTGGAAATCTGCATGATGATGCATATTTAAAACCTCCCGCCTGTTTTTTTCTCAGAGCCTTTACAGAGGGCTTTCCCTCTGTTTTCCTCTGTTTTTATTATTTATCGTTTGATTGCATTTGGGTTTTTCTAGTAGTTGCCAAAATAATCAGTAAACTCCTAAAATAGAGGTGCTCTACAGGGTTCATAGAAGAACCACTTTTGGTTCCATCAGAACAATGTTTCTCATTTACCAGTATCTTCTCTATTGTTCACAGCTCTGCTCTTATGATTGATCCCATTGTCCTGGAACATGACCAAATCTCAAATAAGAAAACACTGGTGAACGACAAAATCTTTGAAAAACTACATTAGAATGGTTCTTCCTAAGAATAGCTGGTGAATAAGGCCTTATGATTGTAAAAGAGAAAGTGTGAAAGTAAAAGAACCTTTTCAAAAGGTCTAAAGAACCTCAACCTGATATAAATGTTTTTTAACATCTTAAAGGTTTTTCACACTCATTTCTTTTACCAACAGCACCTTTATTTAGGATGCTAGATAAAAATCTATTCTTTTTATAAAATCAACTGCCTTAGAATCAAGCCCACATTGTGTTACAAACACCACAAGACCCTTATATCCTGGTTATAGTTATTTAATAAGTACTTTTTTACTATACAGATATCTTATATCATTTTAAATGCACCTCTGCCTGCTTGATCAACAGAGGACACTGAAACACAAAAGAAATCAGCCATTGAAGCACACAATGTGAGAGCACAAGAAGGGGAATATATACATTTGGGTTCTCCTCTCCTTTGCTTCTCAAGCAGGACAAGTACATCAAACCCACCTTTGAAAGCGTGATTTCCAGTCAGTGAAACAGGCAACCACCAGCAGTACAAAACTTGAAACAACCATAAGTTACGCGAATAATGTCGTAACAGTACAAACCACAAAAAAATGAAGTCTCTTTCAGAGGGGGCGAGCGGAGGTGTTGGGAGGTGGAAGAGGCAATGTTCTGAATCATCCATGATGGAGAACGAAAGTACAGTAATGTCCACAGTGCTTCACTGTCCAGAGTGTTGCAAGAACATCCACATCCCTCAAAAAATGTCTTCATATCAAATGTAAAAATAGCACTGCTAGTGTAGATCCTTCTCATCTTCTGCGGTTAGGGCTTCTCAGCAGTCTTGGTTTACGGTTCACGATGTTTCACTTAGCAGATCTCCACCAGATGCAAACCACAGCAGTCATTAACAGTAAGTTCAGTCTTCTCTGCCCTCCCGCTCCGCTTGCTCAGCTTAGCCTGGACATTTGCGAAGGGTTTGGATAGGTTCACCTTGGAGACGTTTGCTCAGGTGACGAGGTCCTTTAAGGAGGGCTGATGCACAGAATGAGAGCGCCTTGTATATGAGTGGACGTTTCACAACGGGAAGATGAAGGAGAAGAGAGAGTGGGTTGAAGAAGGGAGGAGGACAGGGAGAAGGCACGCTATGCTGTGTGAAGTCCTTCTCCCCTCAGCACACCTACACAAAGAGAAAGAGCAGGTTTGTTTCGGTCAATAAATCAAGTCACATATGCTTCTCAATAAAACTGAATAAATCCATATATGGCTTGTCTGAGGATTTTCCTTCTAGACCATTCATTATATCACAGTGAGTATCAGTGAAAAATTGTGTGTCGCTGGTCCTAATATGAAGAACACACACCAGTCAGCCATAACAATTGCATCACCTGCCTAATATTGAGTAGGTCCCCCTTGTGTAACCACAACAGATAGACTCCACAACGAAACTACAACGAAACTACAACATAAGCTGCAGATCCTTTAAGTTCTGTAAGTTGTGAGGTAGGGCCTCCGTGGATCACATCAATGAGCCATAGATGCCCTTGACCCTGTGGCCGAATCACAGGTTGCCCTCTCGTTGACCACGTTTGGTAGGTACTGACCCCTGCATACCGGAAAACCCACAAGATCTGCCTGATGTTTTGGATCTGCTCTGACACAGTCATTTAGCCATCACAGTCTGGCCCTTGTCAAAGTGGCTTAGATCCTTATGCTCACCTATTGTTCCTGTTTTTTTAACATGTCACCTTCAACAACTGATTTTCACTTGCTGCCTAACATATCCACCCCTTGACAGATGCCACTGTAGATGTCATTAATCAAAGCAAATGCCTGTCCTGTTTGAACAGATAAATCATTTTAAACTTCAAGAAACTCCAGGTTATTGATCACAAGGTTGTGGGTTTGATACCCACTTACACCAAGCTGCCAGGCATGCCATAGCATGGCTGACCCTGCACTCTGAAGCCAGCTTTCCAAGAATTGTACTATAAAAGTATAATTACGATAAAGGTACCTAAGCAAAACACTAAAATTCAATCATTTCAAAGGTGGAAGGAACAAACTATCCTGAATATGCAAAAGCACTTCACTTCATGGTCTACTGGAAAGTCAGCAAATACATCTAGAGTTGAGTCTGCACTGGCATTCTCCATACAGGTTACTGTCAACCCTCATAGAAAAGCAAACACAGCAAGGTCATGTTACAGACAGCCATCTTTTACTCCACAGCAAGATGTAAAAATGTCTTTTTATTACTGACTTCTGTAGATTGCCAGAGTTTCACTAGTTGGAAAATGGGTGAGCCTTCTTGCATTCCAACAGAGAATTATAACAGAAGTCCATCTTAGACACAAAGTCTTCAAAGTTCCAAAGATTTTATTCAATTAGCTGAACGGTTCCCAATACTTGACTTGGACGGAAACAAAAACAACTGAATGCCATCAGTGCAGTAGATGGCAATTAGGCTTTAACCTATGGCTTTTCTTTACAAGTGACTTTGTTTAACAGACTCATTCCTTTAGGATGACAGCTCCTGCTTTTTTAAGCCATGCAACACGTGTGTCCGTATTTAGGAAAGACAGTATGTCATGCAGGTCAGAGACCACATAATCAAGCATATTTCAAACAAGAGTCTCTCACCTTCTGGTCAGGGAGGAGGGTGCTGTTCTGCAGCGGGGTCAGATGACTGCTGAGCAGGGCTCCACCAGGCCGGTCATGCTCACAAAAGATGGTGCCGTTGACATAGTGAAATCTGTCCCCAGGCATCAGACGGTTCCGACACGTGGCACACGTGAAACACTACAGTAAGGAGATGGAGCAGAGATATGTCAGGGTGATAAAGGTGAGTCAATGTACTTCTATACATTCTAGATTTGGCATTAAGACTCTAATTTTATTCAGTCTAGAGTGATTATTGTCATTTTGCTGAAAATAAATGCACAAACACAAATCTACCTCTTTACAAACCTAGAAGGTTAACGATCAATCAACTGTGTCATCTAAGCTGGTGTGAAACATTTCCCAGCTTTGTGAAACCCCCAAATTTTTAAAACATCCAGAGCCGAAATGGGCAAGTGACTCACCTTGAGGTGGTAGACGTTGCCCTGCGCCCTCATCACCATCTCACTGGCTGGAATCGACTGTCCACATGCACTGCAGGCCCCACTGTGACCAAACAGCCTGCAAAAATAAGCACAGCGTTCAGATAATGTTCTGCATACACAGATCAATCAGTGTGGAACTCCATAATGAGACAAAGAGGCAATATGGCTGTTAAGAAATGGTAACAGCTTCCTAATTATCTTACATTTCCTCTGGCTGACGCGTGATGCTCCATAAAACACTAATGTGAACTTGCTGTCCAAACAATATTGGTATTGCAAAAGAGCATTTTACGAAACCCTATTCCACACATCTTATGTAATCAACAGATTTCAGGTACCCCTTTCTAATTGGCCATATTAAATTGCATCTATTGAGACACCCTTTTCACCATTTGTGTTGCCTTTGCATTGAAACCATCCATCCAGTGAACACAGGCATACACCAGGCATACAGCAACAAACACAGTGATAGTGAGCACACATGCCCAGAGTGGTTGGCAGCCATCGCCATCGGAGAGCAGTGAGGGTTAAGGGGCCCAACAGTGGCAGCTTGCCGAGTCTGGGTATCGAGTCCACAAGTCATCAATGGCCCAGTACTCTAACCACAGAGCCACCACTGCCCCACAGATACAGGAGTCACTGATACAGGAGTCAAAGGCTTAAATAATCCCATAGAAAAGCATTCGAATGGGACATTCTGACACAATCATCCATAAGCCTAAATTCTCCTTGTCCAATGCAACGTGTCAGCTACAAGGGTATAAAGCCCCCCAGCATTGTGCCCAGCACGGATGACCTGCATTATTTAGAGTGATGGGGCAACATTGAATACCTTGAGTTTGAGTTGGAGCGGTGTTTCTGATCCAGAAGTAATCACCAATCAGTTCCTGACCTCTGAAATGCTCCAAAATCTAGTGTAAAGCCTTCCCAAACTTTCTATAAAGAAAGTTTAAGACGCAGATCCTGGGAAGCCACATTTTCGCTATAACCGGAATAGGTAATTTGAGTGTATGACGCAGTACAGGAGCCTTTCAGGCCTCCATGGCAGGGTACCAATGCCCTCCAGTCCTTGACTGCAGCCTATCAGCTAATGTGGAGTGGCAGTATAATTGGTGGCAGTGGGTGGGGGGTGGCTAAAGGGAGCCTCTGATCCACCCTTGGCTCCTAATTAGGGCGCACTTGATTACCCTGCTGCCTGGGCTTGAGGTTGTTATGGGCAATTTTGAGAGAATGCTCAAATGAGTTCAAGCCCTGCTCTTGACGATCTGAGGGAAAAAAAATATCATCTGCACACACGCACACACTTGCTCAACTTGCTCATATAATCAACATTAAAATGCCATTATGCACAAACAGCACCTGCGAGAACATCTCAATCATTCACCATATTTCATATACACTCAACAAACAAGCATAATTGTATGAAAATGATCAGTATTAAACAGAAATGATCACAGTTCCATATATGTTTAGCTACTTTTACTGCCATGACACACAATATACTATTATGCTCTCTTTGTAATGAAACAGTTGGTCAGTGTTGTAGAAGTTCTGACAATCACAATCTACACCAAAGAAAGCATTGTGCGACACGTTCATGTTACAACACTTTTCATAACACAATTCATAACGGAGTTACAGGTCTGCAGCTTGGGGCCAGCAGCCTATCAAACCTGGCACCTTATCTGCAATCCATTCAGAGACTTTTAATTATTCAAATCTGCCACAAGTGCATGAGATCACCAGTGCATGAGATCATAAGTGCATGAGGCACACGGCCACCTTTATTGTTGGATGCACTGTGATAGAGTGCATTATTATTCCCTTAGCTTTTTTATAATATATACTATATCTATAGCTATTATTTTTATAGGTCTTATTATCGTTTTTGTTTTTATTTCGTTTTTCGAGTGGCAATGAAACACACCTGCTGTTTGACTTATACAGTGCTTAGAAATTTACAGCAGAAATGTTTAGTGGAAATTGAGGCCAAAGGGGGGACTCACTTTTTCTAGCCTGCACTGGGGATGTTTACTTAATGTGCTCAATAAACGGCAGGAACAGTATAACTGTGTGTTATTAGTGTAGTTAGACTGTGTTTCTCTATATTTGTCATTTAGATATCAGACCACATTTTATTAGTAATCAATGCAAAAATGGGTAATTCCTAAGGGGTTGCTTTACTCACAACTGCATTCCTATGTATGTGTTTTCATTTTCAAAAAGTAGTTTGTGACAAATAAAAAAAAATGTATGTACAGATGTATAAATCTTCAGCTGTTTTGTTTTTAATCCTAAAATTACACCCCAGAGGACCAATCACAGTACGATATATGGTAATTAGACAAAAAGCTTGAAAAAAAAAAAAAAAACTTCATTCCACAAGTATAAGAATACATCTTTTAATAATCCAAAAATGATTTATTACACAACTAAGAATTGACCAAAATTGCACGATTGGCAAGGCCTTACTTGTATGAAACACCCAGAGACGACACTTCTAAACCACTCTTCCGCAGCTACTTTTCAATACTGGAAGCGTTTCTTCCACTCGTGGCCTTATTGTGATGGACCGCTTTGGCAGTCAGCCCATGCCATCGTCTTCTTCTCTCTTGCTTTTTCTCTCTCTGCTTTTTCTTGCCTGCTCTCTTTTGCCTCCCCCTCTGCTATCGCTGTCCTGGCACTGACTGACTCGCAGTAATGAATTTTTGATCTTAATCCAAACAGTAATTTAATAAGGGGAGGCAGAAAGCAGCGCTGTTCGTCCTAATTAATGCTCCTTTCTTTTTATCGGACCTCAGGCTCCGCACCGCGCCATTTGGCAATGAGGCTCTGCCCTTTTGATTAGCTACAGTACATTATACATATTTAATACACCGCAGATTGAATATACTTTACATCTAGCAAAGACTACCACACACACAACGTGCGAAGCCGTCACCATCTCAGCCCACGTCAGGAAAGTTAGAGAGTTGAAGGACTGACCTAGGTTTGTTTGGTATAACATACTGGAGTATGTTTTGCCAATAAATCTAATAAATAAGGGTTTGTTGTGAATTCTTCAGGTGACTTCAGGTCAATTTAAATGTTCACAGCTTTTAAAAAATAAAATCCAATTAGGAACTGGTCCATGGTCAGTCCTGCATTAGCTCTACTAATCGAGAAACAACAAACAAATGCATTATAACCCTGTAACCCTATTAGAGTTATCGTTGGCAATAACAAAGTTATGCTGTAATTTCATACTAATTACTTCTCATTAATTATAGATCACTGAAACAAGCAGAGAATGTTTGAAACCATGTTTGTTTTGTAAGTAGTAGAGGAGATAGCGCATATTATGATTTCAGCTTGGTAAAGTTGTTATTTAGGTTGGGAAAACTATGCTTTATGTTTAATTGCCATTTCTTGCCAATAAAATACAAGCAAAAAAAGTAAGTTAGTGAATTAATGTAATTACTATGTAATTAAATAAACAACTAGATAAATACTTTTCAAATGGTAGAAAAAAAACTAATGAAATAACTAAGTGCCTAAAATCTTTACTGCTTGTTTTTTACTGTATATAAGAAGTACATAATTTATAGTGTTTAAATCATTTACACTAGTCAAAAAAACCCTAATCTTAAGACTAATAACTTAATAATAGGCTTGCATTATACATGGCCCATGCACTTATACAAACGTCAAAAACTGGCCTCCCAGCTACAGGTAAAATAGCTTTTCCACTGTCAGGAGATGAAGCCATCCAGTCTAGTCAGACTGCCACCCTTTAAAAAACACATGATTATTTTTCATTAAGAGCCTCATTATAATCCTAATTAAGCTATTATTAATAACAATTTAAGGGGGTCCACATGTTGAAAGTTTATAAAAAAAAAATAAATAAATAAAATAAAAAAAAAAAAAGCCTGACAGGTACATGTAAAATAGCCTTGCCATTGGCCAAAGATGAGGTCATCCAGTCTCGTTAGACTGCCACCCTTCAAGAAAAAAACAAACAAACAAACAAAAAAAAAAACGTTTTTCATTAAGGGCCTCATTAAAATCATAATGTCAAGCTAATTATCAGTAAGCATGTGCATGAGTGTCCGGCATTCAGCCGTCAAAGCCAGTCTGGCATTAGCTTCGAGGGCTTCGTACCACTTTTGCTGTTTTTTTAGGGGTCTGCAAGACTTTTTGCCCTCGAGAACAAGTATGACCTGGCACGGAGACATCGGGCACATGCACCAAACCATCTGCGTGGCCCATGCCAAGCACTCTCAAACACGCTCTGTGCTCCGCACTTGGCACCAAGCGGGCAGTCTGGGCACCGATGCCGCATGGTCATGGGCCAACGCACCACCGCACACATCCAAACAAGCAAAGGTCAGTTTCAAAGCACCTCATAATCACAAACAAATCTAATCTGTTCACCTCTGGAACTCCTGGCATTATATACACAAAGGAGGGAGGGCCAAACACATGCAGAGAGCCGGGGCGCCACTATAGTGGCTTATAAACAAGGTGACACCGCCATTAAACAGCTAAATTCAGTACAAAAAAATTGGATTTAGAAACTATAGGTTCAAATATTTTGGAAGCGCATGCCAAGTTTTTTTTTTTTTTGGTGTAATTTTTCACTGGTTTATTGGGCAAACAGCATTTTCTATTATGCCAATTATGACTGCACAATATATTGCAAAAGGTGGCTTTCTGTGATTGTGTGTTTGGATGAATCAAGATCAAAATTAAGAAAGCCAAACTTCACCCACGTCTTCAGATGGTCACTAATATGTTCTGCCACAGTGTAACTAATCATAATCGCAATACACTGCAGTGTAATTGTGATTTGGTGTTTTGTATTGATGCACCGATCCATCTTTTTCTGTTCCGATACAGATACAGATACCGATACATTAATTTTGTGTATTGGCTGATACCCCATACCGATCTGATACCATTGTTAAATTAAAACTCCATATACCTGACCATCTTGGAGAGACTTAAGGTCTCAGGATTTTTATTCTGAAGTTCAAACTGTGAGACTAAAGCTAGCTGCTTCTCCCTTCTCGGTTCTCCTTATATGGAAGACAAGCTGGATTACTCGCTGATAGTTGAGGACAGGCCAAGGTTACTCTAATCTTGGGTTATAGAGCCTAGAATACAGACGGTGCGAGAATCGGTTTCCGGGAATGGAACGGCCCTTTGGGTCAGACTAATTATCCGATACCCGAGCCAGCTAATTTTGTTAGTATTGGGACCGATAGCAGAACCGCGGATCAGATTGGTGCATTCCCAGTATTTTTTATATATTGTAAAACCCTAACGCCATTCACTGCTTTAAACCCGTTCCTTAAGGGGAAAAAACACATGAAAGGCATGTGGAAGGCCTTTGAGGGATATGGCTGTTCCCAGTCCCATGTCACACACACCCACACAGTTCCTGTCATGACCGTGGTATTTTATACCCTCTTGTCCTGGCTACTGTATGCTCACACAGCTTGCTTCCCAACAGGCAAATAAGCTACAGATGGCTTTAGAAAGGCTACGCTCCTCTGCGTGCTACAACAGGGATGTCCAAGTTAGACATTCTTGTAAAACATCTGCAGACAATAAAAGTTTAAGAAGAAAATTCTTCTCATTTTAGTTTTATACAGTAATGAAATTAGAAGAGTTTACATTGTTCAAAGGTAGTATTAACTTTTTATCAGACATTTAAAACAAAGCATAATAGCATGATTATAGACTGGTCTGGGCAATAACTGTATGAACTACACCTTAGCCATTTTAATAGGGACATATTTTCTAAAAAACATGAATTTTACAGTACATTATAGAGTATAGGCCCTCCCTTTAACATTGTATTAGGCTAAGAATGTCGTAGCTCTACGTAGTATTAACTGAGGAAACATCATGGTCACTAATGGCACAGTTTGGAAATATACAGTACATAATCTCTGTGTATATATATATATATATATATATATATATATATATATATATATATATATATATATATATATATATATATATATATTTATTAGTTTAAAGAGGGTCACTGCCCGTACCTGATGTAGTCGGTCCTGCAGAGGATCATGCCCCCTTTGCTGTAGCAGGTGGTGCCGATCTCGCCCAGCTGGGCCTGGCAGCACGAGCACTTCAGGCAGCGTGTGTGCCAGTAGCGCTCCATGGAGAAGAGCAGGAAGCGGTCAGAAATGCGGCCACCGCAGCCAGCACACGAGCGTACAGCCCCACCATTGCCTCCTGTCACGGCCACGGCCGAGGACTCCACGCGGCTGTTCACCATTGCAGCCCTGTGACAGACGGTAGAGGAGCTATTTAAAAAGGAAATTTAAAAAAGCACATCTGTAAGAAAACCTGTGAGAATAAGGCATGTTTGGCACTGCCATTAAAGGAACAGCTTGATAAAAAAAAAATCTAATTTACACATTGCCTAACCCAAAATATGTGGTGCCTTAAGTTTTGCTCAAGCTAGAGAGAAGACATACTTTTAGTCACAAGTTAGCATTATACAAACATATCACTGGGCGATATGGTACAAATACTATATCATGATATTTAAAGACATTTTTTGGATACACAATATTTATTGCAATACTATTCAGCTATACTAAATGCAATACTAAATGTACTATTCAGATATTCTTCCGTACTAAGTAGTGATTTTTAATCTAATTTTATCTATTTACACTGTTTGTAAAGTATATTGTGTATCACAATAGCAAAATTGATCATGATACAAGCTACCTAAATCAGTAATAGAATCCACAGTAGACACAGTGTAATGTGTCTCCCATCTCTAAAATGGACAAATGTACTCAAGCATCAATAGAAGTCTGAATTTTACTCCAAATCCACTCAAACATGTATTTAAACTGTACACGATTATGATATTTATGTGATTCTTATGACCACCCTGAGGAGATCAAAAGTAAAAAGCAGCATATTTAGGCAAACCTCAAACCTCATCAAAAGACAGAATTCGTCCTGGGGGGCAAATTAGATAGATCCCTAGTTATGTAATCAAAGACATTTTGAGGCGTTCTAAACTAAGACTAGAGGATGGAAAAGAGGGGAATGTAAAGTGTGCTTTTATCTGCTTTTCTCGCTATGCTGACTATGCACTCAGCTGCTGTCCTAAACTATGCTCATTCTGGGTAAAGAAAAAGGCCTTGAGAGATATTTAATAAACAACTGTCAATGACAATAAATGGGTGACCAGGACGGACTGGGATGTTGATCAATTAAAAAAAAAAAAAGAAGATAACCAATATTAAATCAAATAGTCCAGTCAATAAACTCTAATAATTAATTGTCAAACTATTGTTTTAGGCCTAAATTGTGCTCATGGTTAGGCACTAGAGCTGGCAAACAACCAGAGAATCAGCTCTGATTGCCTGTTTTATTTATTGGCAGAGCTTCATCTCAGTAGGCTTACCATGCAGAGCTGGCTCGGTTTACCCAAGAAAACACAGAGCCATTTCAGGAAAAACACAAATACAAACATTTCCCTAAGGCTAACTTGCACAACTAAACGGTTTCAACTGTATCAACAGAACATGACCATAATGGTGCTTTAAGCCCCCAGTAAATATCCCTTTACCATGACTTAATGCCTTCGAAATGAGTTTCTACAAACTCTTAAAAAATAAATGTTACACAAGAATGTCCAAGGAAGTTCCTGCAATGTGAAATTAATGGCACAGTCTTGGGGGGGGGATAACTAGTGCACACACACAAACACAACATGCTGGTGGCAATGTGACCGACAGTGTCCAGCGAGATTGGTATATCGGTCTTGATGTTATCGGATCTGGAGCTCATTTCCAGGATTTTCCATTGCAAATGAGGGAGCAGTTCAAGTCCGACTTGAGGCGGTACAGCCTTCGAATGCCTGTAACTAGAACCATACGAGCTCCGATGAACCTGTTCCGTACATCTCAAAGATCAGTAGCAGCTCTGCTACGTGTAAGGACAGCTTCAGCTCATATCATCAACCCATCATCTTCAGCCCAGCGAAACACATCCAACAGAATCAGGCATCATCTATCATACTAGAACTAGAACTCAGGAGAAATTTCACATGCACATGCAATAAAATAATAGGCTCAGTTCACCAACCGTTCTGAAGAGGAAAGATCTATTTTAAAACTCAGTTTGCAAGTTTTCTGACGTTTTCCATTTAGGTCTTGCTTAATTACGAGGACACTGGGATTCATCATTATGAGATCAGAGCTGTGAACAATTCTGCTTTTTACAAACACATCATAAATATGACCTAGACCTTGTGTCAGCACTTTTTTCAATAACATATTCATTTTCATTCAACATATGATCCATGTTTTCTCACGTGTAACAATCAATGTTCAAACTATGCAGGCTTTAGACTACTTTTAAAAATGATAATACAATACATAATAGATGCAGAGTCATTAGGCACACAGAGCCGTTTGATTTTTTTGCCACGTGTAATATCATACAATATTCAGCAGTGAAATTCAAGTGCTTGATGTCACAGAGGTGTCAAATCGTACATGTGATCCACTATTGGTGCCATCACAGTCTAGAAAAAAACAACAGAAAACATGATCATGCACAAGGCTATCCAGCGTTAAGCTTTGATGCTGTGGGTAAACATCAGGGATGATTGAGTAGTACGCATAGGGTGCGTGAGTAGTATATTACTGTATTCAAAAGCAACAACAAATCACTATTCTAGTATCTCTTAGGTATGGTCACAAGAAGACTTAGAAAATGCCCAAGCCAAATACAGATATTACGTTTCCGAAGGATTGTAAAACGTGATGGCTTTGCTCGTATACTTATAATTAAGTAAGTTTAGCATTTTACACTTCGCACCCTTGAAACACGGGTGATTTAACATGAGCATGTTACCAAGGATGTTTAGGATGTTAATGGATGGCAGAGATAGCGCAGCAGAGACTACTCTAACTTAGAGCTGGTTATTGTTAGCTAGGTGTTAACTACTCAAGCCGACCCTAGCTAGGTTCGCTGCTGAGCTGCAGCATCAGCTCTCGGTTTCACTGACTAAACAGTTGTTGTTTTTTTTATGTATTCTTCTGTGATCTGCAAACTTGTGCTAATAAACGTTTCTGCCATTATATATCAGTGTCATAACCCAAAAATAAAGTCTATAGGCCCACATTCGCTTATTCCTTACCAACAGCTAATTGATCACCTGCTAACTTTTTATGGTTATTTGAATGTTGACCTTTGTCGAAATGCAAATCCATAGTGAAAAACTTTTAAAATGTCCCATCTCAACTGACTGTTTCTTAATTCACTGTTTTATTCAGCCTACAGTAGTTTATCCCCCTTTTTAAATATTGAAGTTAATAGGAGAGTTTCTACCTAAACTCCTTTTGGAAATGCACCACACAACCAAGCAGCCAATCAGGTGCGATCATACTTATGAATACCTTATCAATATCTTAAAGGCACAGTTACAAAAACAGCCTGTTTAATAACAAATACCTTAAACAAAGGTTAGAAAAACAGTCTCGTAAGTACACTGTAGCATTCTGGCTCTTTAAAAGTTGTGTATGGAGTTGTGTGTAAATGGTGCATTGTAACAGCACGTGTCAAGCGATCTACCAAGACATCAAGATGCATCAAGACGGGATTCCTGATGCATCAAGATTCTACAGGGTGTGTTAGACAGAGCTGAGGATGGCTGGGTTGGGGGTCATGGGCTGCTCAAGAGAATAAGCTTTAGCAAGTGTGAGCCACCTGATCTTATTTTGGAGACTAAGGATGACCTCTTTGCATTTCCTGTAATAAAGCAGCATCTTGACAAGTTTTATCTTGAGTGATGCTTTGTCTCTTCTGCTGGCTGCGGAAAGTGAGCCTATGTGCTGAGGCCATGCAGTTTTCCACAACAAGAAGCGCCGACATGAACCAGAAAACTGCAGGAAGGGAGCCAGGATCAACGTCTATCTGAGGTTCTTTCACATGTTATTTCCTCTCTCTGTTCTCCTGAAGGAAAGGTCAGCCGGCAGCAGACGGGAGATACTGAAGCCAGGTCAGGGGTCACGACTGGGCCACTCTGATTGGAAGGGTCGAGCGGGGGTCAGCAGGATGACGAAAGGCAGCAGGAAAGCCTGAAGTGTATGCGTCCTACTCCAAAAGAAAGGCCATTCTTTTCAGTTAGAATTCTCTTTTCACTTCGTCCTATAATAAGAGTTAAACGCTCACATTTGCTTGTTTTTTCAAAAATCAGAGTGCATTTCTGAATTACAACCACCAGCGGGTAAATTACTTTTGACTTGAGTGACCTACCACTTCATTACGGGGGAATCAACACCACTGGAAAACCAGAATACTACCATTTTGACAGGGAATCATTAAGAACATTAACCTACATGACTCCTCGCATGGGTCACAAAAAGCCCAACTAACCTGCTAACCAGGGATGAACTGGTCATTGAGAGAATCGAGCCCATGACATATCCATTCACCCATGTGCCTGAAAAACACCGTTTACTGACAAAGCGTCGACCGCAGTGGAGGGGGTGGAGTGGTATTTAAGAACTTGCTGTGCTGTGCTACCTGCTGTGGTCTCATGGCAGTGAAGGTAAATCTCACTCAAAAAGGTTTCACCACGTCATGTGCAGCTTCATCTCAGCTTATTTCACAGGGCTATTTGCCAACATCGCTCCATAAAATTAAAAAAGTAAAAAAAAAGGATGTTGATTTTGCACAAAGACAATTAAACCAGCTACAAAGCCAGTAACAGCTGCACCATTTAGGGTGGAACAGAAAAATTAAATAAGAAGCCAACTTCAGCTTCATAGCTGTGGTAGTGGTAGTTTGATATGTATTTGAACATAGGCTTCCTTTTAGTTATCCATTTATTCAGTGTCTGTTATGAGTTTTCATTGTGTTTACACCTAAAAGCAAGAAATGCAATTGGCACATTTTCTGGGTCAATTCTGAGACTAACTTGATAGTTACACAGATTCCTGGGATATATGGACTTTGCACTCCTCTAAATTGTCTTGGTCTTCCCATTGATATAGTCCTAGAATCACTACTGCTGACTAGCGGGATTTAAAAAGGAGTGAATAAAGAAGTTCAGATCATGTGCTTACAGATTGCTCTGTGTTCTTCTGTCTATTTCATATCAGGAGCACCAATGGTGCCTTGACCTAAAGCTTACTTTGAAACCCTGCTCCAGACTCATGCTGTGCACAAGGTTTCAGCTGGCCACATGCATTCCCACGACCACAGGCAACGAAAACCCATCAGACACACACACACACACACACACACACACACACACACACACACACACACACACACACACACACGTACTTGTACACTGCAAAACACTTCCATACACCCACAAGACATGTTACATCTACATATCTTTCAAAACAGTCAGAGTAGCATGCTGATCTAAAACTTTCTTTAACAATTACGAATCCCACTAATCTTTTTTCCCCTCAACTTTTCCTACACTTGTTTCCTGTGTTTCACAGGCCAAAATGCATCAAGTTCCTGGAGTGAAACGGATTGCCTTACCCAGAAATATTAGCACCATCCCCTTCCATCTTCAAACAACAGTCCACCAGACCAAGAAATCTGATCAAAATCAGATCAAATAATCGTTTTTTCTTTCTATATAGCTCGGATTTCTATCCCGTAGGTCTGTAAGTCTTCTTCAGTGGTGTGGGACTTAGCTTCCCTCACTTTCCACTGGTAAAACTGGCCAAACAGGTCTAATATCACTTCACAGTAGGGCTACGTAAGCGCTTCCTTTGCAAATAGGGCAACACGTTCTGAATATCCTAAACCTGACATGAAGCTACACGCCTGTGTTCCTGTTAGAGAACTGGCGAGCTGCCCGTTCCAGCCAATTCCGACACTCATGACTCCAAGGCGGAATCTGGCACGTCTGCTGAGGACCACATGAGCAGGCTGAATAGTATATTTGAAATAAGAATAATAATAATAAAATAATAAACATCTACCTTCATAAGATTATAAATGTTTAAGAGTGTGAGTTATTCTACGCAAGTTCATACGGCGATGAGCAATCAAAAGGATTTACTCTGTATAAGCCCTGTTCCTTTACATTGTGCCCCCCCCCCCTCCATACAGTCCTTTCAATGCACCTTTCAATAAACGCCCAAAAACTCTTACAGAGTGCCTTTCTAAATTTATTCAAGGCATAAACAGAATTTGCTTTAACACCCTTTTTCTGCAGCTGCCAACAGCAGCGAGCACGCTGCCATTTGCGCACACCTGCGCGCACCATTGAAAAGCAGGTTGCCAAATAACTTTGCCGCAGCTAATTTCATGAAAATGCAAATCCCCCTTCTTTTTAATCATCCTCTGCTGCAGACCTGAGAGTGAGAGACAATGCTAGTGAATAGGACCCTGGGGGAATATCACATGCTGTCGACTAGGCTGGGCTATTTCAATACAGAACAATTATATTATCCCTCTGAGAACTTAGGTAAGCTAATCCCCCTCTGAAAACGCTTGGCAACAACCTTTTTCGGGCTACGGCGCTCAATGTGGTGTCTTATCACCCCCTCACAGAACTTTGTGTGGCTTCCTATCTTAGGCATACGGGCGCTCACGACCAATTGCTGACACACACACACGCACACAAAAAAGAATGGTGTGGTACGCAAAAACCATGGCGCTTAAGCAGCAGTGATGACTTGGATTAACAGACAAAAGTCTTTAAAAGTCAGAGTAAACTTGGATACAGCCGTACATTGAAGTCATTTTAGTAGGGCTTAGGAGGCAGCGTTGAACACTTGGGACATAAATCAATCCGGACAGCTGGTAGGCTGTGTGGCATCGTTATTCAAATAAGGGTTGCAACTAGTTACGCTTAGTCAGTTTAGCACGCTTCAATGAGAAGCCCACAGATTTATCAACATTCCAGCATAATCTAATGGAGGAGATGGAAAAGTCAATCAGTGCAGTTTGATGACGTTTGAAATGGTTTATTATGGAGAAACGTATCGACTCAGATGTGGCGGAGGCGATAGGAACCAGGGGTCACAACGTCTCAAACCACAGATGAACATACATGTGTCTAAGCTTGAATGTAATTTGATAATAGTCAAAGGATGAGTAATTGAGGGGAAGAACTGAGGGGGGGGGGGGGGGGGTCTTGGGTGCTACTTTGCCAAACAACCCCCTACATGTCCCACTCTGACCTTAATGGGTTTTAAAACTCAGAAATCCTCTTAGAACTTGAAAGACGACATCCCAACTTTCTGTGACGTAGCTGTTAGAGGCATTACTACACGTTAGACGTCTGGTTCCCGTTACCACCACTGTTCTCAAATCTGACTCTGTAGATCAGAGGATTGCACACCAAACCACTCCTAACGACATCGTTTACATGTTAATTGTGCAGAAATGTGAAAAAATACAAGGAAAAGTTACATTTTGATGCTCTAATTCTGATTGATTGTGTTTATTTGGTAGAACATACCTCAGTTTTCTTTTTTTTTCATTTTAGACTATGCTGCTGGTTTTACACCTGGACTACTACTAGAAATGACAGATAATCATATGAGCTTCTACCCCAATTCTGTAGAAACTCTGTGGCCTCTTTGAGGAGTTGTTTGAGGGTTGAAGCTAGTTTTGGTTGCGTCTTGGACAGTTACTCAAGTCATTTTTCCACTCATCAGTGTATAAGGACAAACAGTTACCTGAGGATGGTTTTAGGCTAGTAATTCAATTTTGTTGTGGGGGAAACTCTGTGGCCTTTTTGCAGAGTGAAGATTTTTGGTAGCTCCTTTACCAGTTACTCAAGTCCTCATTTCACACAAGTACAAATCCAGTTACCTGAGGATGCTTTTAAGACTATTATTATACCACAAAAACTTATACACAAAAAAAGAAGAAATGAATGCTGTTAGTGAATATACAGAGGCTCCACTCCAGTTTCATTTACCTGAGGGTGGTTTCAGGCTACTCTAAAGTTTGACCGACCAACTCCCTGAAATCCTGAAGAGTCAACGCGCGCGCGCCTCGAAAAGTGACTCAAACTCTCTCTCGTGATTTAAAAGATGCCTTCAGTCTGGAAGGTCAGTGAGGGGGTGAGCCCTGCCTCGGTCCCTGCCGGCCAGCGCACTGATGGATGAACTAAGCAGGCGAAAACCTGGGGCTAATGAAGAGAAACACAATGCCGTCCCTGTCCGCGCGCCGCTCTCCAAGACAAATCACATTACAGTGATTGCAGCGCTAATGACGTCCGCTGCGCCTGAAACTTTTACCCTCGCACTGAAAGCCTTCTTCCGTCTGCTGGTGGACTGGATTATGCACGCACGCTGCAAATCGCTGGTCTTTTAACAGCCGGCGTGAGAGCGTTAGTCGACGTTTTCCCGAAACAGGTCTTTGCAAATCGCACTTCAAGGCGTAACGAGGGCTTGTTCTGAACGAGCATTAACCTCCCGTGGCAAGGAACGAACGCACGAACACCACCACCCCCTAAACCCTGTGCATGTGCAGGAGTGAAGTGACGCGTAATTAAAATAAATTAGCCTGCCCGCTCCGTGCACGCTCGCTATAAATAGCAGCAAGGCCGGCGTACAATGACCAGACCCTGTTGGCACCAAAGCAGTTTAGTAATATATCCTTCCCTTTTAATAATGCGCTCCGGGGCCATAACTGCACGCTTTGCCGTTTCATTAAAACGGCTCACTCTCGCGCGCTCCTTTTTTTTAATTAACACTCCGGCGCAGGGCTGTAGCTCCCTGTTGTGCACAAAAACAGAAATGCTCTCTGACAGAAGTGAAGTCTGCAAAACATCCGAAGTGGGTCACTCCGGTGCCGAGTTGCAAATGCACGAAAGACAAGTTGGGCTTTAGTTGTGAGGACTGGATACTAAAGTGATACTATAGAACCTTAGAGTCTATGGGAGTTTCTGGGACTTGCAGGTATAGACGTAGACGGGTCTGGATACATGCATGCATGCATCTGTATAGCAAAAGCTTCAACTTAAGCTAAAAGAAGTGAAATCGCAGTGTGATTTGGTTGGAAGTATATGTACGTATGTGTGTATGTGTGTGTATATATATATATATATATATATATATATATATATATATATATATATATATATATATATATGTGTGTGTGTGTGTGTGTGTGTGTGTGTGTGTGTGAATGCAATCACAAAACTCACCTTTTTCGCTTTTTCGAAACGCGTCTGGATGTCTAGTCTGGCACTAGACAAAACAAAAAAAACACAAACCAAACAAAACCAAAACGAGACGCTCCTCAAACTATCAGTAACTGATGTCAATAATCCCAGTTGTCGAGCTGTGAGCTTCACAGTGAGCTTCAGATGAACTGTCCCTCTTTGGCAGCGTGCTCGACCACAAACGACACACTCATGACTCTGGTGTCCGCACTGGTCTTCCTCTGCGACGGTATCTGAGACTGATCGCGCCGTTTGACACCTTTACAGGAAGTGAAAATGTACCTTTTTGTTCTTCCCTCGTCACTTCGCGCTTAAATCACGCAACAACGAGGAGAGAGTACGTTTCGAACGCCACGCCTATTGTGACGCCACAATCGCCGCGGCTAATGAGATTCGAAGGGGGCGTGGCACATGACAGCATGATGGATGGGTGCTGGAGGAACTTCTGCCTGCTGGAGACCGATTTCAATGGTCCGTAATCGCGTTAAGAAGACAATTTAATAACTTTCCCTTTCGGCCGCTTCAAAGTGAATCGGCCAACTGTCTCCTCTCCTCATTTCAGCCCAGCTTTCACGCAGATATTATTGGGACAGTCAGCGATACGCATTCTTTCTGTAATAGGCTGGTTTAGCAGATGTGAAAAGAAGAAAGCCCCTCGTGTTTTTAAGTGCGGCTGTAAACTGAAAACTGCACTGCTAGTGCTGGAGCTCCATCAGCATGGCGAACATCTGGCCTGGATGGCAAAGTCATTAGAGAGAGAGGGAGAGCAGTAAAGCTCCGTTTTAACTAACGCGAAGCTGTCACATTGGCCTTGATTTACAATAATGACCTGACAAAGGGGGGGAACTGTTTAATTTAGATATAGTCCCGTTGTCAGTATTGGTCACAACTTACACCTTATCGTACCACTCAGTTCTGGCCTCAGATTTGTTCACGCATTCGGATTTGGTCTGGTGTGGCCATGTTGACCACATGGTATGGGTTCCCATTCCTGGGGCTCAACATTGTGCACATGTTGTGCTGCTCATTATTCATGCCAGTACATTGCTGGGTCAAATGTTGGATGGGGAGAACTAGGTCTACAGAGCATGATTTGGGAACCCCTGGTCTACTGGGTCTACTTTGTTGATTATGTGGTTGATCGTAGGTCACTTTCTATAGAAGAACAACCTGGAAATGGTGTAGAAGTTCTAAGTTAAAAAAGCCAATAGTCTCGACTGACCTCTAGTGGTCGGTTTATAGAAGTGCAATGCTGTAAAAATGGGATAACCCCTGCTTCATCAAACCATCGTTAATTTACCCCACTTTAATGAACACAAATGTCACACATGCTGCGTTTGTTTTAGCTTGTGGTTTATGTATTCTTATTTTTAATAATAAATAATAATTGAACAATCGATTTGAAGGATCCCACTACAGCAGCAGTAGCATTTTGCTAACAAATACTTACCCTTTATTAAAATAATTGTAAAACTATGAGAATCAATAACATTCATAGTGCTACAATATCCTTTTCAATATCTTTCTCAGTCACTTTATTATTATATTACTGCTATGGACACCAACCAACTTTATTACTACCGTAAATGACTGTACTTACTGTAGCATTAAAGTGGATTGGTGTCCATAGCAGTATTTTTATTATTATTATTATGCACATCCACCTAGTTTACAAGCATCAATTTTTATATCTATAATTTTACAAAGTAAATAGTTACATACAAATGACCCTTACTCTGTAAATAAATGTAGTCTATTTGATGTATCCTGCTGTAAGCATTTCAATGCAAATAAACATTGACTTGACTTTTAACACTTCTATAATAATCTACAGCGCTTTCACATGCAACTTGCAAATTCAGGATTTTATCATGCTTGACAAACTAGTCATTCATATGACAAAAAGCTTTTGAATCCTGAATCCATCAATAACCCAGTAGTGCTGTTTTGTAGAGATCATATATGTGTAAAGCAGTAGTTTTCTGTAGTAAACTATAATGCTATAATATTATATAGGATAACTGTTAAACGTGAACAAGGGGTTAACTTCCTGATAAAGTCACTGATATAGTTCCTAATTAAAGTTTTGGTAAAGTTTTGTTCTGACAACTACAGTATATTTATATAACATATGTATATGTTTCTACGGTCTTATGCAAAAGTTTGGGCACCCCTGTTCATATGGCATATATCTTCTAAGTGAAATGAATGAATAAGTCCTCTGCAGGAAAAATTAGACACAATTTCATTTTATTTTCTCAATTTAACAAGGTGGAAACAAAAAAACACAATGGATTTATTGTGCCATTACATTTGCACACATATTTATTTATTTATTATTTTAATGTGTTTTGTTGAGCTACTAAACTTTGTAAAGAATTATTTTCTCTGTAGAGAATGTGAACATATTTCCACACATATTATTTAACCAGAAGTGCTCTGGGTAATTTGACTGTATTACTTACAGTCTTATTCCTATATATTTACTATATTCAACAGACAGTATTGTGCCATCATAGTTTTACAAGGTACATTTAATGTCTTCTAATTATTTGTTTATTTGTTTGTTTGTTCTTTTGCTCATTTTCCTTTAGAGAATCAACAATGCTTGTCATTTGTCCAGGGTAGGCCAAACGTTGTATAAATTATATATAGGAGAGAGGAAAGGCTTCTTAACTTTTCAGTGGAAGTCAACAGTAGCATCAAACATGTTATTCCAATATATTTTGGTGCATTTCTGATTTCTGATGGTTCTTTCATCATGACATTTTGACACAATATACAGTAAAACTGCCAGATGCACATTATGTCAGACAGTAAAAAATAGAGATACAGGGCTGTATTTTGTCTGACAGTGACGACACATGTACACTCCTTACTAAAGGACACTATTGTCTCAGTCACTGAGTTATGCAAATTTTGAAAATCAGTCAAGTTGCCCTTTGAGTACGTCTTTAGTGAAAGTGTAACCATCTTTGTCGTGCTCTTCTATTCTAACAGTGTGTGGCACATCACATATGTCAGTTGACCTCAACTGCCCTTATAAATCCCCCAGAAGACAGTAGAGCATAGCCATCCCACCATTTACATTTTGATCAGCATGCTGGTTTCTAATGCACCACCAACAGAGAGAACAGTGTTTTCCTCTGGTGGGACAATGGTGTTCGTTTCAAAGGGAGGAAAGGGGATAAAAAAGTGTTGTGTGATTATATTCAAATCAAGGTTCTGCATACAAAGGCTTCAAAAAAGGGCCCATCCCCCAGACACACACACAGCCTTAGGGTTCTTCCCAATAGAGCTCCTCTTTGATGAGATAGCAAGGAGCCCCCTACTATCTCTATCAAGCATGCCCCCCCCCCCCCCCCCCGCCATCCACACACATGTCTCCTCCCTCCTTCACCCTTGCTCCCCAGTACCCTATTGTCCCATAGACCTCCATACCTTTGCATAAGAGAGAGAGAGGAAATGGACAGAAGAGAGGAGATGAAAGAGGGGCAGTGTTCAGCAGAGAGAGTGTGAAAATATCCCAGAGAGAGAGAGAGGAAGCGAGAGAGAGAGAGAGAGAGGCCATGAAAAAAGCGAGGGTGTCTTATAAAAAGAGCCTCTTCCCCTCACACTGGGTTTCCCCCCACAGTATTACCGTTACTTGCCAGTAAAGGGCGCTAATGTTCAAGTCACATGCTACAGACTTATCCATTGACTATGAAATATTTCCTATCAATGATAGTGTGCGATTATACAGTGACCACGCCCCCTTTTATATAGTTCAAAGTACCAAACTCACCTTCTTAGCACTCCCTGTAGCACCTGAGCTGTCTGCGATGCGTTTCCAACAAGTTTGAAGAAGGTCCTACATGTGCTGAGAATTTTGTTTTAATTTAGTTGAAAATTGTAAGCATTTAAAAGGAAATAAATTCATGTCTACACATTTCAGTCACTGAACATTCAGAGTGGTCTGATGTGAAACCCGGGGTCACATTTTATTTGTTATCAAGTGAAATAGTGTCAAATTTAAATGATACCTTATCTTTGGGGACTATTTTGCCTTATAACGCCCTGCATGTACCACTCCGCCATGTTATCACCACCACAGTAAACAAATCAGAATCAGTGGGTCACCCTAGACCTGAGCATTTCACACCAAACCACTATGAATCTTTTAATACATTTTTTTATTTAATTGTGAAGAATTATAGGCCTCATTGTGCTAATTTATGATGTAGCAGCAAAGAATATGTTGAAAACACACTGTATCCTGAAAAGTTTGTGGACACTCCTTCAAACCAGCATTCAGTTACTTTAAGTTGCACCTATTGCTGACACAGATGTGCAAATGCATCCTAGTCTAGTTCCTGTAAAGCAGTATTGCCAATAGAATAGGATTCTCTGGAGCGTTAAACATTTTTTCTATTGGCACCATGCCTAATGCCAGGTGTGAGCTAGAGAGGTATAAACCCCCCAGCATTCAGCTGTGGAGCAGTGAAAGAACTGTGCTCTCTGGAATGATGGACCATGCTCCATCCAGTACTTTTAGAATGAGTTGGGGAGTTGGGGATGAGGTGGGGGTGGTGATCATCATCCAACATCCTGACCTCACTAGCGCTCTTGTCGCTGAATGCCATTAAATCCTCACAGCAATGCTCCAGAAATCTAGTAGAAAGCCTTTCCTAAACAGTAGAGGCAGTTACTCCAAAAAGGATAAGTGCTTTTTAAATAACCAATACTCAATAATAGAAACAATGAATAAGCAGTTGTCCCAATACTTTTGTCCGTACAGTAGCTGTCTGGATATGTGTTGATGTGCTTTTTATGTGAGGTGTGTGGTATAGTGTGTAAGTGTGTTCATGACAATGTACAACCATCACATCCTTCTTTCTGCTGTCCTGCGCACTTCCGACACATTAACACATTTCCTGTTCTTTTGTCACATTCGTGCGGAAACTCTCAGCTTGATGAGAGATAGCGAGAGAGAGAGAGAGAAAGAGAGAGAGAGAGAGAGATAGAGGGAGAGAAAGAGAGAGAGAGAGAGAGAGAGAGATAGAGGGAGAGAAAGAGAGAGAGAGAGAGAGAGAGATAGTAGGTCGATACAGTGGTAGAGAGGAGGGATTGAAAGAGACAAGAAATGGAAATAAAGAGGATAGAAGGGAGGGATAAAATGATAGAGAGAGTACAGAGAGCGAGTCCATCGAGTGAAAAAGAGGAAGAGAGAAGGGAGAGAAAGCAATAAAATAGAGACACACACCGGGTGAGAGACGAGAAAAAAGTCAGCAGAGAGAAAGAAAGAGACAAGATAGAGAGAGAATAGAAAGAAACCGAGAAAGAGAGATAAGAAGGCAGATAAGGAGAGAGGACAGAGAGGGGATAAGAAACAGAGAGAGAGAGGGAGAGAGAGAGAGATGAAAAAAAGGAAGGTGTATCAACACTGTGGAGTCATTTCCATTCCACAGGAGTGCTCCCACTCTGGTGTGTGAAGTTTTAGCTGAACATCGTAATATTCCAGTGCTCTAATCCCTCTGCCAGGCCATTACCTCAACCTGTTTGCCCTTTCTCACTGACACTCTTCTACAAGTAATACTGGGCTGGTAGACTTGGACTTGGACTTTCCGTGTAGGCCATGGACTTCACTCCCAGACGCAAAGAGTGTGATATGATCTTCCATTCATTGGGACAATTTCCAGCTCATTTTCAGTCAAAATGTCGTACTTATTCTTTAGCCTCAGTAACAAAACAGAAAACATACAGCATATTTAACAGAAAATTTCAAAGAAGCCTCAACAGCTACATTTAATATCCATTGGTTCAGTATTTATTGTGTCTACCAATTGCCTTTATTACAGCTTCCATTCTTTTCATATAAATAATCAGCAGGAACTGCGGCAAATTAACCCACACACTCAGTGATGCTGAGGTATGGCTCTAGGGTGATTCTGACAACAGCAATTTTTGAAATTCAAAATGTTCTTTCTATTTCTCAGTAAGGGTTTTTTGACCCCATTTACACCTGGATACTTCACGTGACTAGTATCTGGACTGTATGCTGGTAATATTTCAGTCATCACTCTCAAATGTCAAATGTGTCCCCAGTTAGTCAGACTGAAACATGGAATATGCGGAATATGCAGATTCGCTTGTTGCACAGTAATTGTTACTGGTGTTTAAGTTGTATTGGGGGGGTTTAGTTGTTTAGTTGTTACATAATAGTCAAATAGTGTTTTTAACAGCTCTTTATTACTTTTAGTATGTATAATTCTTATTTTATTTATTGTTTAGTGTATTATGCTCTCTTAGTGTAATACTTGTTAACAGTCTTGTTGCAGTCTGTTACATGTCATACTTGTGTTGCTCTCACCAAGTAAAATCCCTTGTATGTGTAACATACTTTTATAGATTCTGATTCTGATTCTGATATAGTTACCCCTGTTACATGAAGAGTATTTCAACTGTAAAGTATGATACAGAGGGAATAATAAGCAACCGATAAATAATCCTGATTCTAAATATGGAGACCAACATTTGTCACATGTGATAAATGCTTCTCCTTTGGCTTTACACCCCTTGGAACAAAGGCAGCATTTTTGTCAGCTGTATTTATACAGTTTAGCTGGCAATTTATGAAAGCAGTGCGGCAACAGCAAAACCAAACAGGCTTTCCTTTTAAAGAAATGGTTTGACAAAAAAATGTCTACATTTTTCTTCTATGATAAAAGTAATTAATCCACTAAGACATGTTTAGTGTCTAAAGATAGCTTCTTCTTACGTTTGGCACTAAAGACCCAAAGCTTATGCAGATCACAAGAGCACAAGATTCTGCACCCTCAAACTGTTTTGACACTGTATAACAATGTTAAATGGACAGAAAATGGACAAAAAAAATAGCAGATCAAGTCTAATTTAGATTACTTAACAACTGAGTTGAAGCAAGTGTGTGATGATTTGACATATTTTCACAGTGCTAGATATCATAAGTATCTATAAAGTATTATTTTAGCTTATTTTCAGTGTAAAACTAAACAGGCAAATTACAGTAGCTAGAAAGTATTTAAAAAAAACAAGACATTTTTAATCTCAAATTGATATAACTGAAGTACAGTTGAGGACAAAATGTCAAGTAATCAAGTGTGTGTGATTTGTGTGTGTGTGTGTTTTAGGGGTACACTATCTGGAACAGAAATGTATGTGAGGGCTGTATTAGCATGGGGATAAACTCTGAAGGACACTGAGGTATTTGAGAGGCTGCTGTTATGTTTGCAGTGCAGCGGTGGCCTCCGAAGCTGCATGCAATCCCACCGGCACATGAACCCGGGCCTTCGCCCAAAACCTCAACTTCACACTCGGGCAGCCAAAATGGAGTCCTAAGCTGCCGGCGCAAGAAAGCGCCTCAGTACCTCTATTCACAAAGTGACTGAGAGAAATGATGTTGATCCAGCATGTTTTTTTTCTTTCTGCCGGCATTGCACCAGATGACCAGCTTCTCCAGCCCTCGGCTGTCTTTACCTATGCGGTGGTCAGTATTTTCATCAAACCTAAATGCCTGTCTTTTGCTATGATGAAAGCATGCTAGCCTTCTTGAAGCATCAGATGATGACTTCTGTATTACAGATGAAATGTACACCAAAGTGCCTTGGCCATTGACCTTGCTCAAGCCAACTTAATTACCATTATTTATCTAGTAACGTCATAACATTAGCATTATTGAAACAAAGGGCCTGGTTGGCATTTAGTGTTTCAGTGGTGGCTTAGTGGTTAAAGCACTGGGTTATTGATCTCAGGTTGGTGGGATTGATTCCCAAGTCACTGTTAGGCCTGTAATCGAGGCACTTAACCCCCTCTCTACTTCAGGGTTGCTGTAGCATGTCTGACTCTGTGCTCTGACCACGGCTTTCCAACCTGGGGTATGTAAAGGGAGAAGTTCACTATGGATACTATATGTGCACATCCCCATTCTTATGATACATTCAGCTGCTTTAAGTTGTGCCAATTGCTGACACAGACAGCTTGTCTAGGCCATGTAGAGCAGGATGACCAGAACAGGACTCTCTGCAGCAGATCAGCATGAACCTATTGCCAGGCATATGCTATAAGAGTATAGAGTTCCGCAACATTGAGCTAAAGAACATTGGAGCTGTGTTCTCTGAAATGATGGTTGAAGGTGCTCCATCCAATACTTTTGGGTTGAGCTTGGGACTTGGGGAGGTATGGTGGTGAACTTCCGAAATCCTGACCTAACTAACACTCTTGTTGCTGAATACAATCAAATCTTTGCAGCAATGCTCCAAAATCTTGTAGAAAGCCTTCCCTGGACATTAAAAACAGGATCAACTCTTTTTAATACCCTTAGTTACAAAAGAAACAATCAATGAGCAGGTGTCCCAATACCTTTGCCCATATAGTGTATATAGGTATAAAAATGTGCTATGTTTATTGTTCTTCCTCTTCCAATTAACATTATCATTATTATGAATATAAATAATAATAATAATAATAATAATAATAATAATAATAATAAAGGATTAGAAACTACTGCACTTTAGATGTTACTTATTTCATTAGTTCAATATTAATAATGTTTATGATGCAAGCAAGCTGTTGTACATCATACACTTTTACAAAAGATGACACACAAAGCAAAGATATAACAAGTTTATTTATCAAAATTAAAGTCTATAAATATGCATACAAAACAATACGATTGATTATACTGTATATTCACCTCAGAAATCGAGGTGGTTTTAAGAGGGGACACTCCACCTCGGGTGAAGTCTGTACAAACACAAAATAAGGCCCTAAGAATCTGTACAAGGCATATTTACAGTTTTTACATTCAATGTCTGAAAGGATGCTGATCTCACTTACTTCCTGTAATAACACATGTATAAATAAGTTACATTACTTTTAATGCAATACAATTGTCTCATATTGTCTCTTATAGCGTATTAAATATACAGATATAATACATGAAGATTACACTTCTTTTACCACAACCTGCCAAAAAAAAACGTTTAATATATGGATTATGATGTGACCCTGTTTTAAAGACTTAATTGTTATCAGTCCAGAAATTCAGTATCTGTGAATCCCAACTAATGAATGAGTGAATTTTGCTCTTTTAAGGACACCCAAAAAAAAAAAAGCTCAGCAGATTTAAAGGTGCATCTGGGCGTGCATGTGTTTACATTGGTCTCTGAATGAAGAGACAGTCAGTCAGACAGTTAGTGTGTGAATGTGTGTATGTCATTGGGCAAGCTGTGAGATTCTGGGTTCCATGCTAGCCCCCGACTGCTGCAGTTCCGGGTGCAGCTGCACTGCTGGATCCACATGAAGTTGCGGACGAAGGTGTCTCCCTGCGGGCAGTAGAAGCGCAGCTGGACGGTGTGAGTCAGTGATGGGGTGCAGCAGCGGCCATCCACACAGGAACCACAAGAACGTGGACGGTAGCGGCGCACCGTGGAGCAGCCAGCAAACGTGATGGGGACAGGCCTGTGTGGCCTCGTCGTCCGCTGACACTTCTTTCCTTTCTGCGGAGGACAAACGGGAGTTAAAGCAACATTATGTAGAATCTTTATCTTAACATAACAGCTTCAAAATCATTGTGATGCTACACTGCCGTGGAGTAGGATGAACAGCGTTCCTGTTGATGCTACTCTGTGCTTGGTAACTTTGGTGAAGGCAGGACAACGCTTGAAAGAGTCATATTAATGTAAAATCCTGTAGTATTACTTTACAGCGTTAGTTCACATGCTTCTTTCACTTTTAGTGATGGTTCTGTATCTCTCAGCTTGTCCAGAAATACAGTGTAATGCATGTCCTTAAGTGAAAAATTGAAGCACAAATTGTACTTCTCAACTGTTGAGGGAACCCATTTCTCCATAATGCAGCTTTAAAGCTCACATATAATCACCAATAGTGTATTAGACACTGCCCTCCACTCACTAACCACGTTATGACACTTAGGAACATGGTATATATTGAAATATGTTAATGCAGTCATTCAACACTGCTAATGCTTATTACAGCTTATTAGAACATAATCAGGATAAATGCATATATAAACAACAACAAACAACAGGACTACTGTTGCAGTTACACTGACATGGTAGCATAGTGGTGGTTGGTGTAGCGTAGTGGATTACGACACTGCTTTCCCCAGGGTTTGATTCCCTGGTCGGGCTGGCAAGACTCCTAACACTACATTCCCCAACCTGTGTAACATGATTAAAATGCCATTCGCTCTGGATCAGACTGTTAGCCAAATGCCATAAATGTATGTTATTTTGGTAAGAGTGTACATAAGGTACATGGGTATCCAGTACAACAGTGTTGCTTAGCTGCAAGCAGTTCACCACTTCAAAATATCAACCCCAGTGTGGCTCTATGGCCAGTAACTGAAGGGCTACAGTCTCTAAATGTACACCAAAAAAGGTGAAGTAAGGTTGGTAAATAAGTAACACAATTTCGTAAATAAAAATAAAATAAAATTAATAATCATACATAAAGGTAAACTTCACTTTTATTTACCTTGGGTGCTGGCGTTAGACTTTCACTGCAATCTCGTATCTGGCACAGCCGTGTCTCCCTAACAAGCCGACACTCTGGGTTGCTATTGGTTACTCTGCTGGACACGCCCATCCCACAGGTTGCCGAGCAGGTGGACCAATCAGTGGTCTGCAGAAAGCAGGTGGATGGAACGAGGGCGTGGGACTGGGAGGTGGAAATCCACTCTGAAAGGGATAACAGAGGCATAAAATTACAGTAGATATCATCATAGCAAAATGCACCCATTTCCTCCCTGGTCCTCAGTCCTATCTTTGTTCATCAAGGTGATGGAGATAAAGCTTGCAGGAAGAACTGGACTTGGGAATGTTTTTGAGATGGTATCAGTGTTTATATACTACATCAAACCCTTTTTTTAACTGTTTCTATTTCTATTCTATAACTACTGCTCTACTTTGCTCAAACTTCTTCTTAATTGCTATATGGATGGGATGTCAAGTCATAAGAACTCCTACACAAGACTGCTGGAGATCTAACTTCCATCAATATTGCGACCTCTAACAGTTCAAAAATAAAATCGCAGAAACAGACTATACAGAGCAATGCCATATATCAGTGGTTCTCAAACTGGTCCTCAGGGCCACAGATGGTCCACATTTTTGTTTGCATGAGTTGGGACTTTGAATGAAGGAAGAACACGGACTGTCTGGGGGCTCCTGAGAACTAATTTGAAAACTACTGGCACAGAAGAACCTCATATGATCCGCCAAGGAACCACTCTATGCATCATTCTGTAATGAATTTTGTAAATTTTTCAAATCTGAAAACTTGAGCGTGAAGAACATTTGCAGCATTCACAGTTTGAAGAACCTACACATAATGTAGAGATTCTAAACCAGATAATGTGTTTCCTACAACAGTACACCAAACTGAAGAACCATTAAGGAACCTTTGATTGTAATCAGTGTTTTTTTCCGTATGTTTTGGAGATCTGAAGCTGGAGCTAAGAGTGTACACTCTTAAAACTCAAGACACCATAAAGTGTTCTTTGAAGCAATTCCTTTGAAGAATAACCTTTGATTTCCTAAAGAGCTTTTCTATAGATTGAGAACATTCAGGGTTCTATACCAGTGTTTTCGTAGAACCAAATGACCAAACTACCACCCATGTAGAAATGTTTACCTTTATGAGTTGGTGACCACTGCAATGCAACATATAGGCTTGTATGACTGGAACTATGTATGCTTTTATGATTGAAACTATGATAAGAGGCCAGTTCTGTATCCAGAAACTTTCATTCTGCACCTGAGCTCCTCCTCCTTTCCTATTGCTTCCTTCCTATCATGGAAGAACATGGCGGACACGAGTTAAGGAGAAGAGCATGAGGAACATAGAGAACCAGCAGTAGCTGGGAAACGGGAAACGGGAGAGCTAATGTACTTCAGGATCATGAAACTCAATGAGCCAATCGCAAGGCTTCACTTGAGGGAAAGCTTCTAGTCTGCTGTCAGCCAATCAAATTTGCTGCACAGGTCCAGCCTACTTACATTCCTGTGACTGTTTTGTTGTTGTCTGTTTTGTATTCTATTTTACAGCCTGTTGTCTTCCTTTCTTCTGCGGTTGTCCTGACCTTGTCTCCTCTGCATTCTTCCAGGGTAGGAAGAACGGAGTAGGAAAAGAGGGAGAGGACAGGAGCAATAGTTTAAAAAAAAAGTTCCTGGACGCAACCTAGTTCTCTTGTTGGCCCACTGCTTTATGGCCTTGTTTTGATTTTTTGATAGGACTTTTCTCAACATCAAATTAAAGAAAGTCTTGATAAGACTTTGGGGAATGAGGCCCATTGTTTTTGAACAGTAGCGTACCTTGATAGGGTGCTCCTGCGCTGCTGTCCCAAGGTGTTGGCGCAACCAGCAGCTCATTGCCTGTGAGGTCAGTTTGCTCGTAAGGTGTGGGATCAGCTGTCAGGTCCTCCTCATCGATACGGTTGTCATCATCACAAACCCACTCCTGACAGCAGTGACCAGGCAGAGTGGTCAGTCTGGGTCGGGTGCAGCGCCAGTCAGGCAGTGGAACGTGGTGTGGACAGAGAGGGATGCAGCCCACAACTCCATCCATGCAGCTGCAGCGGTGCTCACAGCTGGGCTGGAAGTCTTCCCCGTGCTGGTAGACCCGACCGTCCAGTTCACAGGGCCGGCCTTGAGCCTCCGCTACAAAGTGGAATTAGTGGAGTGGCGTTAAAGGAATAGTTTTGGGGGGGGGGGGGGGGGGGGTTTCTTGATGCATATTTGTAATAAATTTGAATCTTTTTTGTTGACCAATAATGCTAATGTAGCTACCCAGCAATTAAAGCGTATCCACCACTGATTAGCACTGTGAAAACTAAAGGCCTAAATTGTCCCACACTTGAACCTCGTAGAGAGGTTTATGTGATTTCTTGCACTGTATGTCCTACTGTTATCTATTACGATGGACTAAGGTGTAAATACAGTCAAGGCAATTAAACAAGATTGACATGAATTCAGTATGTGATCATTCAGTCATGGGTATCAAACAATGGCATTTTAACAGGTGCTAAAGCTACACTGCCTCCTCACCTCGACACAGGCCTCTCTGGGGGTCTCCTCCAGCCCCTAGGTGGCAGCGCAGCCCCTTGATGTGGTCGCAGGGCTGTGTGGGGCTGCAGTCCTGGTTGAACTGCCTGGCGCATAGCCTGCAGCAGCCGCAGGAATCTAGCACTGAGCTAATGCCAGGCGGGCAGGATGGTGGGGAGGAGGCGCACGAGCATTTCAACGGACATTCACCCTGGACCTGAGACAGATGGGCAGAGAGGCGGAATAAGAAATAGACAGAATACAGAAGAGTTGCTTTAAAAAATGTGAGAAACAGTACAATCACAAGGCTTTCGCAAAGATATTTTTTTTCCCTTTTACATTTATTTTTTTTATTTTAATGCTCATTTGATAATTACACCCTTAAGGTTTTTAGTGAAGTGGTTATATAAGGAACCAAAACATGGCATTTCGTGGCATGGTTAAATGAGTCTTTTCCATTATGGAGAATACAACAATAAGGGTTCGGCAAACTGATTTACATAGAGCCATTTATATAGAGCCATTGTGCTAATAGTGTGGTGGAAATGACAGAGATGCTACATACTATGGTATGTAGTTATGAGAGTGGTGAATGGAGACCTGGACCAACCAACAGGTCTTTAGAGTTTAAAGGGCAGTTTAAAGACAGCAGAGAACTATCCAGCACTGAGACAGTTAAAGCAGAAGAATTTTCTTCTGTAGTGGCTAAGAATTAGGAACTTCTGACAAACACCTTACATTTTTCCAATCATAGAAAAGCATTATGAGTCTTTTATGGACTAAGCAGACAACACAGACTCAATTCCACACTAATGTAATTTCATTAGAACAGAATTTAGGCCATACATTATATTCAATATTCAATATGTTGTATATTATATATTTCATATATTATATTCAATATATCACATATTATAGTTAATTTATTAGATATTATATTACATTTATTACATTTTCAACATGTTGCTGTCACACAGAAAACAAAAATCTTCAAAATGGCAACTTTACAGAAGCAGGAAACCTCTTCACTTTTAATGGAATAAAAATATTTCACTCCCGGTTATTTTCAATAATGTCTTTTAATCCATCAGAAATTTAAATGGCGACAACTAAAAAATGAAAAAACTAAAAAATGAAAAAACTAAAAAATGAAAAAAGGCTAAAATAAAGATTTTTAGCGTGACATTGATATACTCCCAATTCCATCCAGAACTGACTCTGTCACTCTAACTAATTCCTCAAGCTCCTGCTTGTCTGTCTCAATTTGTTAGCATTGGGTGATTTGCAATGATAGCAATGGGTGTTTACATTTTTGTCAATCCCAATCAATTATTAATTAGTCAGATTTCCTCATAGAATTTATATAGACAATACTTTCTTTAGACACATCTTTTAGGATAGTTACGCTTCAGTTATGCTTCAGTGCGAGGTGATTCAAATGCATCAGTTAATGTTTATATCAAAGTATGTGCTGTTTTCAATGGCCAAAATAAAGGTTTCAAACATAAATAATAATAATAATAATAATAATAATAATAACTTCTTGTTGCAGTGTTTTTGTTATTGTATATACTATGTTTGTTTTAAAATCATTTTGAATCATATTGAATCAAATTGTGCTACAAATCGAGACTGAGACTGAATCATTTGCTATAGAAACTCAGTTATTGCGAGGTCTGGGATTGAAACCCCTCTTAAATGCAATGAAAAACAGCAAACTATGCGCTCACCTTTAAAGCAGACCAGGACAGAAGCACCAGTGTGAGAAGATTTGCTTGCTGTAAAATCTTTCTCAAAGTCGACATTTCAGCCAGGAGGTGAGGACAGAAAAATGGAGTGTTGGAGTCGAGCTGTCAAAGCCTGAAGTTGCCAACGATGAGACGAGTTACAAATGAAGGAAAAAAGGAACTCTGAAGAACATAAAGAGAAAAGCTCTGTCAGCTTCGGCTTCTGCCTGCCTGGTTTGTTTTATTACGTTTACTGCAATCCGAAGCTTGTCTCTTGGTGTGTGTGTGTGTGTGTGTGTCTGTGTATGTGTGTAAGTGTGTGAAAGCCCAGCAGCAGTGTGGAGCTCAGTAGCTCTTGATGAAGAGATTCCTTCAGTGGCTGCAGCTTTTATAGAGCACCCAACGGCACAGCCCCCTCTGATATCACACACACACATACACACACACACATACACATACACAGCATGGGGTGGCAAGGCGAGTCACTATGGAATCATTTTCAATACATGAGAAATAAGGGAAGCAATTGTGACTAATTAGTGCTATTTCACTGCAAAGGAATCTTGGCCTTTTCACTTTAGACTGGTTGTGCCATGTGTGTGCAGAGCAAATATTTGGATGCATAGTTTAAGCAAACACACACACTTTTCAGTTGGATAGCCCTATTTTCCATCTGCGCGCTTCCAAGCCCCATCACCTTCAAAACACATTCCGAAACCAGCCTGAAAATGTGTGTCCGTGCCGATAAACTGAGGACAGAGGGAAAAATATGAAGGAAGAAACTTGTTTGTAGATTTGAGAGTTGAGTCTCGGGTTGGACTGTTGTGAAAGCCTAAGACTTCAGGTATTAACTAATAAAAAAGTGATGATTTAACCAATGATCAAATTAACACATTTGACCTATACTCTAAATGTAGCATACCAGCCAAGGCCCATGTGGTTATGCGCACTAATTAGCATCATCAAAACTTCACACTTCAGTTCTTATTCCGAGCAACTAGAGGTAGGAGTAGGCGGTGTTGTTATCCACTGCACTACACTACACTAACTGCTACAACATGCACAGTTGTTGAATTATCTCAAATACACTTGCTTATGTAGCATCCAATATCCATTAAATTGACAAAAGTATCGGGACACCTGCTCATTTACTGTTTATTCCAAAATTAAGGGTAATTAAAAGAGCTTATCCAGCTTTTGTTGGAGCAACTGTCTCTACTGTCAAGGTAAGGCCTTGGGTAAGAATGTGATTGCGACAAGTGCATTAGTGAGGTCAGGATGTTGGATGATCACCACCCGACTTTATCCCTAACTCCACACCTCATCCCCAAAATATTGGATAGAGCACCATCAACCATCATTCTGGAGAGCACAGTTCCACTGCAACACAGCTCAATGCTGGGGGGCTTTATACGCCTCCAGCCCATCGCTTGGCATTAATTATGGTGCCTGTATATTAGTTATGTTAAACTGTTCCAGAGACAGTATTGACAGTACTTCTCTACAGGGACTAGACAAGCTGCATGTGTGTGCATTTGCACATCTGTGTCAGCAATGGGCAACTCATACTTAGTAGCTGAATACATTTATGAGAAGGGGTGTCCACAAACATTTGGACATATAAATTGTGATTTTAACAAAACAACTCTTTACAGCTGGAAGCGAGACAAGCAGTTTGCAATATGGTAGTTAGAGTGCAGAAAGCATGCCTTGTTAGCTCCAACAGATAAATCCTCCAGCTCAAAACTACAGAAGAAAACTTCAGACGCTAAACATGTCTTAACTGATTGAGTACACACACATTGTTGGAGTTGGACAGCCCTATTTTCCACCTATGAGCTTCCAAGTCCTGACAACTTCAAAACACAGTCTGAAACCAGCCTGAAAAATGTGTCAGTACCGATCAACTGCAGATATAGGAGCCACAAGGTTGATTGCTAGGAAACATTAAAAAGCTTTTTTTAACCTGTAACACAGTAAAAGTCTTTTTATTCAGTTACCAGTTTATTCAATACCTTCAGTTATTCAGTTTATTCAATACCACTGATCAACTTGACACTGTTTTACTGTTATCCTAAACACAGTCAATCAGGAAAATGCATGAATGTTCTGCACACCATAGCATCATCACACATTTGTCTAAAATCACATCAGGCTGTGTAGTAATCTTAAACAGATTTGCTAATGTAATTTTTGATATTGTATGATATGCTTTTATCTGTGGAAACACACAAAATGTAATATTCATGATGGCTGCTGTTGCTGTTTTTAGCTATACATACACGGGTATTTGTCCCTATTAGCCTGTCAGAAGCAAGTCTATTTGGGATTGCTTAAATCAACACAGTTTAAATTGCAATAAGTGCATAAAATGCAATTACTTGTTAGCATAATTAGCTTGTTAGCTCTGGCTAATTTGCTAATATGCTTAAGTCAGACACCAAACATGCCTCAGCTGATTAACTGCATTTGTGGTAAAGGTGTATATTTAATTTTTTGTATTTATTTATTTATTTATTTATTTATTTATGAGGCCCTATCTTACACCCTACGCAAGGCGCATTATGATGCTCATTGCTATCTAACACCCCGCCAACAGCCGCCATGCCTTCCATCTGTGACGTCTAAACAGCAGCGGTGCTTGTGAATATATCTACGCTGATGGGCGTGGTGGTCACGAAATGAGGTTCAGGTACTTTTCTGGCGTATTGCTATCTTGGCAATGGAAAACACGGCTGCACCACTGACTGAAAACAACCTAGGCAGGCGTCAACAGTGAGATGTTCATTGCTATCTTGGCAGTGACAGGCGCGTGCCCAACGTGCGTGCACCCCCCCCCTTTGCGGCATTGAAATAGCAAAACCCGCCACAGTCAGACCACACCTGGCTCGCTGATTGGTTTATTGCACATTACGTCCAAAACACACTCATAATTAATTAAAAGACTTAGTAACTAGACAAGCTGTGTGTGTGCATTTGTACATCTGTGACAGCAAAGGGCACAACATAAAGTAGCTGAATGCATTCTTTGGACATAAAATGTATGTATGTGTGTGTATGTATGAGAGTGAAGACCCTAACAGTTCAAGGGGTTAACACAAACAAACACACACACACACACACACACACACACACACATAACCACTGAGCAATTGCCTCTCACCTACTCATGCAGACAGGGCAGGCAGTGTGTCAGACGAGGCCCACTTTCCACGAGATCACCGAGACATCACACACACATGGCACATAGCTGCCAGCCGGTCAGTGACGTGCAACGCCCACTCTCGGAATGAAGAGGGAGAGAGAGAGAATGAGAGAGAGACTGACGGAGGAAGGAAGAGACAGCAGTATGTGTGTGAGAGTGTGTGAGATTGAAAGCCAGTGAGAGAATAAATCTGACTCTCTAAAGCTTTTCATTCATGAATCCAGCGGAATGTTTAGATCCAAACAGTCAGAGTGTCTGTGAGTCTGCTGTGGTGCGTATTATTCACCATCTCTGGACAGGCATGGATAGGAACTTTATCCCAGCGGTGACGTAAAAAGACTGAGGAAAAATGTTTTAGAATGTAGGCCGAGAACGTAAATCACAAAGACCTTTAACATCACTAAATATTTTTCATACCTTTTATTTAAACCCACCATCCAGCACGTCTTTGGTGTCTGAAGTTTGAGATTTGAGTTTGACAAATGATCTCACATTTGCCTCAAACCACACGAAGATGTTCAGTAAGCTGAAATAGATGGTTTCTGACACTGTATGACATGATTTCTCAAATGTTTCCCTTTTTTTCCAGTTTGGTACTGCCAATAATCCCACCTGTTCATAGCTCCTCTTAGCACTAGCAATGCTCCCAACATTATGTGGGTAAGGACTGCAATACATGCGAATCCAGCCATGGCCTCTTTTTGAGCTAATATCCATGCTGCTTTGCCAGGCAACTAACATGCTCAGAGGAAAGCATCGGGTCCCCAGCTCCACCACACCAGCTAACAGACACCTGTGGCAGCCTACATCGCTTTGGTCATTGGTTTGCTATGGGTACCGGCCTGCGTACTCTGGCCATGCACATACGGACCAGCTGTGACTGACTAGCTAGTTAGCATGCTGTCTTTTACTCCTTCTCAATGACTGTAGAAAAAATGCACAGCCTAACATCTCTCAAAAGTGAAACGACCTCAGGTGTAGCATCTGTATAGCTCCACCTATCCCCTATTCCATATTTTTTTCTCCTCAAATCCATCTCCAGTGTCAAATTTGTTACTTCTCCCTGTGCTAATATTGCCACATTGTTTATTTCCCCCCAGAAATCAGTTTTTACATTGTCACTGCTATATCGTTAGAAGGTAGGGTTACATTTAGGAAATAAGTGATTGACAGCCTTGGCTGATGGGTTGTGCCCATCTGTTTATTACATGGAGTAGCTGAGTTACTGCACTTTGACTGATAAAGCATCACACGTACTGGACAAACTGGGCATCCAGGGGGAAAATGCTTCTGGGCTTTAAGCTTAATGAAGGCGGTCTGAGACACACCAGGTCTGGGGAAAAAAGGGGGTGGGTCTACCAAGTGAGTAGGCGAGTCTGGTCTTCACCTTTGGTCTAGACTGGCATAGACTCTGGTTGCAAATGTCACAACACGGCGTCCATGTTTTCTCAGTCATTGATTCTTCTGAAGTCTACTGTTGAAAGTCCAGAATGTTTAAAATTAGTAAAAATGTGGAGCTGCAAACCACTACTAGAGATTGTTTAGAAGGAAACAAGGTGTCATTAAAAATGTGTGAAACGCAGGGTGAGAATGTGAGATTACAGCTGATTGCACTGCTAGTTGTGAGATATGGCAGCCTGGGTATATGTACAGTATATGTATATGTTGATAACTGTACATTCAATATGTAGAATGTAATTTTACACCATTAGTATGACACTGGACATTTTCTACTTTATGTGTTTTATACATTTGCCCCAAAAATTACCCCTTTAAAACCCCCTGAGGTGGTCTCAGTACGGTTTCTTTTTGGTTTTATTTATTTGAGCATTGTGAGAACAATTAAACGTTGTACTTTTACAGTTAAGGAACTTTGGGACTCAGTGTACATACACAGCAGCAGTCTTCTTCACTTATCAGGTAAACACACACTGTTGAGGAGAACAGCTGCCAAGAGATTTGTGTGATACTAGGAAGAGACAGCAGCGATTACATGTTACAGTATTTAGCCATGAGAGACTGTGTGCTACAATCTATCATGGTTAAAAGGTGAGCCACTATATGGACAAAAGTATTGGGACACCTGCTCGTTCATTGTTTCTTCCAAAGTAAACGGTATTAAACTTTACTGTCCAGGGAAGGCTTATTTTAGACCATTGCGGTGAGTAATTTAATTGCATTCAGTGACAAGGAGTGTTAAGAAGATCAGGATGTTGGATGATCATCTCCCCACTTTATCCCCATCTCCCTAACTCATTCCAAAAGTACTGGATGGAGCACCATCATTCCAGAGATCACAGTTCCACTGAACCACAGTTCAATGCTAGCCCCCCTGGCATTATGCATGGAGCCAATAGGTTCATGTCAATAGGTTCATACAGGGACCAGACAAGCTGTGTGTGCAACTGCACATCTATTACAGACTCTATGATCATTTTATACATAATATTTTCCAATATGGGTCTGGAAGACACAGAAAACTTAGCACCAGAAGTTTAGTTTAAGGACCAAACTAAATATAGATTATGGGGGGCTTATCTTGTTATTCTGAAACAATAAAAGAGGGAAAAAAAGTCAACTTTTCTACCATTGCCCTTTTTTCACTATATCACCATATTGAAGCGCAAACCCCTCTTCTATTGATGGCACCTTTTGCATTTTTTTTGTTCAGCAGGTTGACATGGAAAATATGCGGCTTTTGGCCAAAGCAACCAAAACCCGCCTCGATGAGTCAGAGTTTGAAGGGGGGTGAAAATGTCAGTGAATACCAGGGATGGTTTGAAGAGCTGCTAGCAGATACAAAAATGCCTTTGGGATATTCACAAGGAGGTTTACAGGATTTGAGGTTTCAGTGAAGCATCCGTAAGCACTCGTAAATCATTAAAGCGGTGAAATATGAGTGTGCTTGGTTATGAATTATTTTTGCAGCTGAGATCTGGCAGGCAGTGTGCACGATGGACTTTCAGAAGTCTAGAAACAAGTAGAGTAGACTCAACAGGAACTCAAAAAAAAATCCTGTACAAATGTTTGTGCACATGCTTGTCTTAGGTTTTAGGAGATTCCATCGTTTCTCATTTCTCTGGAAGCACTTTGCGAGCATCCCAAAGCAAAGAGTAATGAGTGAATCAGAGTATTGATCATATATTTCCAGATATTTAGACTAAGCCTATGTTTATGTGTAGCTGTCTGTGTACGTTGGGGTGCCAGAACTAGACTGCTTGTGTTAATGTGTATGTATTTTGGGGGTTTGGAAGGGGTTGAGAGAAAGCTTAATAAGGCCAAACTGTATATGTTTACAGACACCTGCTATTGTAATGTTTCTTCTAAAATAATCTGCATTAAAGGAACATTTAGTAGCAATTTAACACAAAAAAGCAGTTTCACAATTACTGATTCATAAGAGAATGGCAATGGCTCTGGCATTGTCACTCTTGGCCAGGAACTAGGTCTGGCTACTGCACAATATAACTCTTACCATACTATATAAGTCTTGCGCACATCAATAACACACCAACAACTACACTCTAAAAAATAACAGTGCTACAAAAGGTTCCACTTTTGGTTCCATAAAGAACCTTTTTGTAATGGAGATGTGACCTTTAAATTGATAAAGCCCCTTTACATCAAGAGCAGGTTTTTTTTTTTGGGAGGGGGGGGGGTCTTTTAAAGGTTCTTCACACTCACACATCTCCATAATAAACGTGGTTCTTTATGGAACCAAATATGGTTCTTCTATGGCATCGCTCAAAGAACCGTTTGTAGCACCTTTATTTTTAGGAGTGTGCAGGGCTTCGACTAGCTCAGTATTTCCAGTAGGACATCATGGCTAGAACAAATCTTTTACTCGTTGGCGAAAGCTAGAAGCGATTAAAGGAAAGAAAACAAATGCAGAGCTGGCCTTGTTCTTGGTGGATTAGTTAGTAAGAACTTGGCTTGTGTTGTTGTACTTGCTTGATGTTTTGCTGTGTCAGCAAAGTAGTCCACTTCAACAGATGTTTAGCTATTAGTTAGATATCTTGATGCGATTTTAGCAAACTTGCTAGATAACACACCTCGACATTTAAACTGATAATATGTGCTTTTGCATCGACTGCTGTCTAGTTATGTAAAAACATCTAATATTATATTAACATATAATATGGGGAACAAGTAAATACAGCTTTGTTCCATTTAGGTTCTTGTCGGAAGATCCACCCCTTAAGCATGGAGGTCCATAGGATACCTCTTTATTGGCTGTTTGATTGCAATTTATCAGTGGAATAAATGCTGCTCTACATTGTTAATTGCGTTAATTGTTCAATATACAGCTCATTGTTTATGTCAGTTATTAAAGTAAATATCACTCTGCAGGGGGGTAATAAAAAAATAACTGATGCATGCACAATAACTGCATTAATTGGGAGATTGTTCCCCCTTTTAACTGTCTCTACTTTTATGGGTACGTTACACTCGATATTGGAGGTGAAAATTTGATTGAATAGATACAGGAGCATAGTAAGGTCTGGTACCAAAGTTGAAGGATTAGTTCTAAATCGTAAATGCCACTCAAAATCACAATAAAAATATCCGATGGGGCTTCATCTCAGCAGAGAACCATTTTAGTTCCATGCATGGCTTCTCCAGAGCACCAGCACCCCATTCTATCAGCAGTGAATAGGAAATCATATGAATAGATCAATCTACAGTATATGGTAATAAAAATACATGGAATGGGATGTTGCATCAACCATTAAACAGGCAATCACACTGTAGAGCTTGCAATCAAACTCGGCAAAACCTATCTTTGGCTGTTTGACTTTATTTCCCTTATTGTATTAAATACAGTGTGAAATGCCTGTCATATCCACTGGTGATGTTGTGAAAGGACATCATCAAGTTTTCAAGTTAGGATGTAATTAAGACTAGTTAACCATAGTAAAATCATTTTATTTTTAGTGAACAGTTCATATTAAGACTTTCCAAACAATTTTTTTGTTTGGTAGCAACTTTTGTATAGTGTGCAATATCTTACAATCCAGCCTGACTGACCTAACTGACCATTCAGCTCCCAGCTCCTTTAAAATGCTGCAGTCAAATCACTTTGCATGTGTGTGTATGTATGTATGTATATGTGTGTGTGTGTGTGTGTGTATAGTGGTACACACTTGGAACCTTGCAACTGATAGCTGTTGCTGTTCGTTAGTTATTTACGTGTAAAACTGAATGAGTTATGACTAGCTTTTCTAGTGTGTTTACATTTAACAGCAAAAACAGCAAAACAAGAAAATGAACAAAACATGAACAAAACATAACTAATAAGTGCAGTGGCAAAAAAAAAGAGTTGGAAGTGGATTGGGTTTTAAAATCTGATACTTGGATTGTCCCTGGATTGGATCGGGACATCCCTACTATAATTATGACATTTAAGATGTACATGAGGTTGTAATTAATGGGACAAATATTTCATTAAATTTTATTTAGCAGAGCAAATATAATTGTATTACAATGACTGATCTGTAATACTTGTTAGTTCCTGCCTAGAATTTCTTTAACTGGGCAAGTCAACCAGCTGGTTGACTTGTTTATCCACTTTCTTAATGGGTCATCTGAGAAAAAAAATGTGCTAAATGTGTACCCAAAAACAAAGTATTACCAATAAATAATGTTTTTGTTAATTTATTTCTTAGTGTGACTGTTATAGTGTACATTAAGGTTTTTATTTATTCAATCTAATAAAAATTACCATTCTGGAAATGCCTTGACAATAACTAAATATAATATGTATTTAGTAAACTAAATAAAATATATATTTTAGACAGAGAGACAGAGAGAGAGATGTGTCAACACCAAACCACACATGCATGCATCATTTGATGGTTAACATTAGAGAGAGAAAACAGGAGCACACCCTGTTCTTTAGTTCATTTTTTTATGTTTTATCTGCTGCTTGCATCATTGTGGGCTTGCATCAATTTGCTCTTTCTCCAAGTACTGTGTACAAAACAACTCTTAACACACTGCAAAAGCACATCCTTCAAAGAACGCTTGATAGTGTTCCACTTTAAAAATCACAAACTGTTCACAGAACTTCAGTCTGTTGCACTGTCCATTAACAGCGCTGTGATTTTTGCATATTTCTCACACTTGATTTGTTTCAGATCTACAAGAAATGTATAATGTAGGACTAAGATAATCACAGTAAACACACAAAAACATGTATGTATCAACCAGTTAAATTAAATCTTTCCAAAATGACATGTAAGCTAAAATTTCGTACTGTTGTATGCATATCACAAAATGATACCAAAAGCATAACAGAGGCATTACGTTAAAATGGCAAATATTCCTAGAAGTTACTAAAATCCCCCAAGAGCGCAGCAACAACTCATCCAGACAATCTCAAAAGAACCTAGTTGAACATCTAAGGAACTGCTGGTTTTACTTGCCTCAGATAAGGTCAGTGATCATGAATCCATAAGAAATAGACTGGAAATGGTGTCCATGAGAGATTTGCCTTAAAACACCTCCACAGCCCCCAAGTCATTGAGAATGATGTTCCCGGAAACTGATCATTTAAAACTGTTCATTCTGTCATAAAGCTAACACAGTGTTCCACCATAAAAACGTGCAACATGGGGGTGGTAGTGTAATTTTGTTGCTTCAGCCCTGCTCAAAATTTACATTACTAGCAGCAGTTAAGTGAGTAAAAGATCATTTGATCTCCAGGAAACATTAAGTTTAACACACTTTAAGCAAGATGAGTGTATTTCTTTGTTTTGTACAATTTGAAAAAAGAAAAGGAGAACCTTGCAAAACCACAAACTTTCACCAAGGTCTCATACCTTGACTGGCTTGTTAGGTCTATGGCTTTTTCACAGTCACCATGAGGAATGTCCAGGTGATGCAAGGTTTAAAGCTTTATAAATACTCTGACTCATTAAATCTTGTCCAAACAATCAGCAACCATCAGTTCAATCAAAGTTCAAACAATCAAACATTCTAACCTTACTGATGCTCTTGTTCCTCATAGCAATGCTTCAAAATAGTGTAGAAAGCCTTCTTCTCTGGACAGTAGAGACACTTGCTCCAACAAAAGTAGAATAAACTCTTTTTAATATTGTTTGAATTAGAAGGTGCCCCAATCCATTTAGTGTATGACCTTCAAGGAAGAGTCATCAGAAAGAAAAAAAAAAACTTTTTGTCCCAGTTTTGCAAATTTTCAAACGAACATCTCAACACACCTGATGCCTTTTTGAAAACAAGTCTGGTGGATTTATGAAGTTAAAGTAGAGCATTTTGGCTTGGAGAAAAAGTTTGCAAAACTTCATAAAAAGAACACCTCTCCAACTGTTAAGCATAGGTGTAGATCGATCATGCTTTGGGCTTGTGTTGCAGCCAGTGACAGGGAACATTTCACTGGTAGAGGGAAGAAAGGATTCAATTAAATTCCAGGGAATTCTGGAAGTAAACATCACACTGACTTACAGAAAGAAGGCCTGATGGCTCTGTTATGTCGTTGGGAGGTGGGGTGTGTGTGTGGGGGGGGGTGTATTATGCCAGCATGGTTTGGGTCCACATTTGCCCTTAGAAGGAAGGGTCCATGTTATAGAATTCCTGTTAAAATAATTTCAGCTCACATCTGCTTAGCTTCTCCTCATGTCCTCATATACAGGTCAGGAGTTCACCAGGTGAAGCTTGTGTCCCACACAGGTGTGTTACAAAGAGCGTTCAGACAGCATCTCATCACTCGCGTGAGCTGCGAGAGTTGCTCCACATTCCTTCAGCATCTTTAATGGAGGTGTTGACAGCGGAGAGAGGGAGGAATCACCTTCCACCCTCACAGACACTTCAACAACAAAACTCCCCGCTGTACGGGACGAAACGTCCAGGTGCGCCGCAGATATGAAGCGTATCAGAGTGAGCACTGAAGGCTAGCTTCCAGCTTAGGAGAAAACGGGGAGCTCTGGTGATGTGTTTTGTCCATGGCCTGTGGGAACAGCTTTGGATGCAGAAGTATTTTGTTATGATAATGAAGAGTTATGGCTGGATAATAGTCTAGGTCTGGGCATAAAAACCTTCTTAATCATTGTACGGCAACAAACATTAAAAATGTTCCTTTGCTGGAACAGAGTGGGATGACAAACAGAATGACAAACATTTGCATTTTGAATAAACAAAAACCAAACTAAGGAACAAGCGAAGATTTTCTCTTATTTCCATGCCTGTCTGTGTGTTTTTTCATTGCTAAAATATGGTAAGAGCTTATGTTGCACTCATTAATTTTCATGCAATGGCAGAAAATAAAGTCTCCAGCAAGTGAACTCAGCAAGTTTATCATCATTGCCTAGCAGCAAATACATCTTAAAAACTCTTAAAAGTCTTGGAAAGAAGAACAATGGGGGAGTAGTACGGAAATTGTAGGAAAAGCAGGAAATTGGCGCAATCACTCATGAAGTTCAGCCTTTCATTCTCACTAACTTTTTTGTGCCCTAGATGTATACATGTACAGAAGAAACACATGTGCAAATTTGCTCTGTAGGATCTGCTACTTCAGGCCTTCCACTGACGTTTACCCCTCTAACAAGGAGTCTTTCAAGCCTTGTAAAGTGGTAAGCCGGGAGAGGCGTGGCAGGTTTTACAGAGCACTGCCTGTATTTTCATGAAAAACCTTAGCCTTGGTGGTCTAAAAACATGTACCCATACCCAAATTCAGAGCCCATGACATTATAATAAAAAAATATGAGAAGCATCTGAGAATTTTATAGGTCGTTATGGCGGGATAAACGTCTAGGAAGGAATGTGCTTTCAAATTCAAATGTGGAGGCGACATAATTTCCACATGAATTATATAATATATATTACATATTACACTTGAACTAGACTAGTGCTCCATACACAAAAGCAAAATGTTGTCATAGCAACTGGCAGACACAGTTATGTATAACAAATTCAATTAAATATTTCAAGCATATGTCAAGAACAGTTGGCCTACATAGGATAAATACTCAATATCACCAACCCCACTCAGAAACACTAATGTTATCAGTGACAATGTTATTTCTGCCATTAAAATTTAAAATTAATGAGTGCAACATAAGCTCTTACCATATTTTAGCGAGTGAAAAAACACACAGACAGGCATGGAAATAAGAGAAAATCTTCGCTTGTTCCTTAATTTGGTTTTTGTTTATCATCACTGTCCAATGAAAAACATGTATCTACCAAAATGATGACTTTACAGGAGAAGGCAAAAATGGTCTTAACTTTGAATGGAAGTCAGTGTAAAATAAAAGTTCAATCTATGTAATTTGGAACATTTCTATGGTCTGTTCATCCAGAAATATTACACAGTGTTCAATGACGGAGAAAACTAAAAACGGACAAAAATGGAGATACATGGTTTTCATTGTACAGCAGCGATATTTACTTCCATGCATATTGTCACTCTACTGCAAAAATCTACATTTTTCATAACATCAATATCAATATTTTATAGTGAACGGACCAATCAAAATGCTTCAAAATGACATGATCTTTTTACATTAACTTCCATTGAAATTAGAAAGGTCAATTCCCTCTCCTGTAAAGTCGCCAAACAAAGGATAGAAAATGTGGCAAATATTTTGGCTTATTATTTTACAATTGTGTTTTTAATAAGCTGTTGAGAAATAAAGGCTTGTGTTAGGTAAAAACAGACAGTGGTAAACCGTGACTATTACAGTGCTGTTTATTTTAGCTAGTGCACCAATGGGAATTACGTCAGTACTAAGCTAAGCCAGTTACAGATACAGTTGTCTAACAACTACCACTGATATTTAATGTCGGTGGAAGATTTACAGTCAGTTTAAATCAATGAAATAAATGTAATACTGACAATAAGAATATACACAACTTGAACTATTATAAACATATTATTTTTTGTTCTCTGAAATGATTAGGCCTTCTCTGAAGCTCCTCCATTGACCAGACACACCACTGGAAGTCAACATCAGCATTTCTTAAAGATTGTTATTCCCAAACTGTCCAGATGTAAGCAATCTCCACATTTTAGGAAGATATAACTGGAAGATGTCACAGAGATGTAATCACTACACCTGATGTTAAACATCACGTGACGTTCGTTAGCTGGTGGGCCACGGACAAAGTTCAAAGTGAGAGTTTAGGCGACGGCTTTAATGAGGTAAAGTGAAACACGCAGAGACACCAAATGCCTGCGTAAACACTGGCTTCAAAGGCTTCAAACAAATAGAGAAGCAGACTGTAAACACATACAGGCAACCTTGTGGTGTCTCATATGTGACAGAGTGTCATTTTAAGCTGCTCACACTGGATGCCTTGATTTCTGCCTCAATGCAGACTCAGGCCTCAGTAGGGCACGGGCCACAATTCAGGTTTTGGAAGGTAGCACAATAGACCACGATACACCTGGTCACCTGGAAGCGGGATTTTTTAATACTGCACCTCTGTTAGATTAAAGCTGAAGTTGGGCTCACTCAAAAATAACAAAAATAAGTTTGCTGCTTCTCTAAAAAAACTTGTGTGTCGTTTTGAGCACAAGTCACATTTCTCAAAGTTGATCTTTCATTCTATCTTGGTCCTTAAAATCTATGTAATTTTAAAAACATAGAGTGGTGCAACTGCCCAAGTTTAAATTCTGATAACGCCACAGCCCTCCATGGTCAGCAACTGGAGTGTAGGAAACATTCAAATCCCTCTAGCATCCTAAAAACATCATGCAATAGAGTTGTAACCTGCTCATGAGAATTAGTAATTGACACACTAAGTGGGTTGGGAGTGAAAATCAGTCAAAGTTAATTTTACACTCTAAAATAATGTTAAAAGTACCACTGATTTGGTATGGGAAACTTAAGTACATGTGTACATGTATTTGGGACACATTTTTTGTCCTAATATGTGAAACTAACCCTAACCCTGACCAGTTTACGTGGTTCTTAATGTACATTAATTGTCATACATTACATTAAGATGCTTTTTTGGTGGACAATTATTTGTGATTATGCATCAATTCAACACTTTTTAGGAGTCAAAACCACACACTCTTCTCTCTGATTCAGGATTGCTTAAGGTACAAAATCACTTATATCTTTCCCAAACACAAAAGGCACAAAAGAAAAACAGGAACTACATTACATGAAAAGAACACCTTGCCAACTGTGAAGAATGGGAGCGAATCTGCAATGCTTTAGGGTCGTGTGGCTGCCAGTGACTTTAACAATATTACACATGTGGAGGGAAGGAGGGAAGGATGGATTCCACAAAATACTACCAACCCCTGGATGCAACACCATGTCAAATCATCTGTTTAAAGTGCAGAAGCAGAAAAGAGGATGGCTTCTACTACAGGATAAACAAATACATATGATACACATCAAAAATCCACCATGAACTGATACTGTTCATGGAATGTCAGTCAGAGTCCTTAAACAAGCTGTGCAAGATGACCTGAGAATATACCTGAACTAGAGGCCTTCTGCAAAGAGTGGGAACCATTCTTACTGAAAGACTTTGGCCTGGCTACAGAAAGGGGTTTGCAAGCTGTGATTTCAGACTCTGACTCTGTAAAGTCTCCAAATTTGACTTATTTGAATTATTTTACACTATTATTTTGATTATTTATTTGTTATATGTTATGAATGACATTTGACTGGGCATTAAGATTTACTGGTTGTATTGTAACACCAAATGAGTGCAGTATCAACACACACTTCCCCTAAATCCATGCATGAGTGCCTGGCTGAATTTAGTGCTGTAGGTGGGCTTTACCTACAGCAGAGAGAACAGTCTTATTTGCATATGATTCTAATTTGATATTCAACATATTTGCACTGCAGATTCAGGTCCACAAGCATTAGCAAAAAAGGGACTGAACAGAGCAATGTATGACTTGGACTCATATATGCACACAAACACACACAAACACACACACACACACACACACACACACACACGCACACACATACAGGTTTTACTTGGCCACTTGTCCAAGCACACACCACCGGGCCCTGATGATTTGTCAGACCCTGAGCAATGTCAGGCACAGGTGTTAGGCAATTCAGCCAATCAAAAGTGACTCTTCAAGGTCAACTTCCTGTAAAACAGGAAAAAATGAGGTTGCGCTTTTCCTGAACAACAACAAATGCCTCAGAGCATGCATTTACAAATGGAAAAATATGAATTAAATAACATTAACTAGGAAATAGATATTTTCTCAGTTATCCCACAGCATCCACTAGTATTCTCAGACCCAGCTTTACCAGCCAACCCTACCATTACACAGGCTGTGTTGTCTTTGTTACTGTGCTTTAAAGACTGGTGTGTACATGATTTCTGTTTAAATCAGATGTACTATGTCCAGCCTCATTCAAATTGAGGTTGAACAAAACACACATTATAACTTCAGCTGTGGTGGGCAGGGCTATACTCATTTAGGCTGAATAAGTAGATCTACTGTATGTAAATGCATTGTTTTTTTTTCTTGACAAAAACAGTTCATTCAAGAGCATTTTTTGTAGCTTTCTTTTCAAATATGGACTGGACTGGGGAGTGAAAGGCACCTTTAGAAAAATTGTTTATGCGGTATCTGTTTTATTACAAAAGGAGCTTATGACAGACAGGAGCTAAAAAAAAAAAAAAAGCTCAGCTTTCTCTCTTATTAATTCCAATATATTAGCAATAAAGTCCATAGAGTTGAACAAAAGTGTGGTTTAGTAGTTTAGTTTATGTTGGAAGAGTTGCTGATCATACAGTATCTATGTAATTAACAATTCCAATGTGGTAGAACGTAAGTAGGGCTATTTAAGTACTTAAGCATTTGCGCAATTTGTACTTTTAATGTACGCTGTACATTTCGATGAGTTTACCTCCACTCTAGTATATTTATTTTTATTCTGTTCTGTTGGACTACCTTGATGTTTTTCATGTCTCATTATGGAGGTTTAGCATTTTTATGCTAGGCCAAATCCCCAGTTCCTATGCTGATAGATTATACTATGACCTACCACTGCAGCCAGGCCTGCTCTTGGCCTTAGGATGACCCCTTCTGAGATGGTCTTATGTCTCCTCGTGTAAGCAGACAACGTCCAGACAATGACAGCAGTATTTATGAGTTTTGTCGGCTGCTCCAGGGAACATATAGTACAGCTGGTCATTGGACGGATTTTCCTGTTTCTGTTGAAGCTTGATTCTGGAAAACAGAAAGGGAAGTGGACGAGACCAGGCAACCTAGACTTCCTGCCCCTCCCAGGGAAATGGAAGGACATGTCTAGGAATGATAGTCATAATTTTGTTGTGACCTTGAAGGAGGGTAAAAAAAAAGCATTGCCATTCCACACCATTTGAAGTATATGTTCTTTTTCCCAATTAAAATATTTAATACAAATTGGCCATTAACTGAAACTGAGGCATTTATTGTGGAATTCCGGCACATTTTAAAAAAGCATAAATTAAGCATGCCACTGTTTTTTTTATTTTAAAGTTAATGAAAGAAAGGGCGGCTTGGGTACACTGTGGTCCACATTGGCAACCCTCTAAAGAAACAGCTTCTATTATTATAGCCATTCAGGCTGAACTGCTTAAACTAGACTAGAGTTATAGTACTTTAAATACACAAAAATATCATTATTAGTATTGCTTTAAATCTGTAATGTTGTTGGTTAATAATGGCTGGTTAAAGCTGTATTGATATTGTTTAAAATCTGTATTAGTGTTGACATCTGTATTGATACTGATGTGAACCTGTTTTAGTACTGTTTTAAATCTGTATTCTTAAGATCTTTACTTGTATTGGTTAAAATCTGTATTGAAATAAGCTGTATTGGTTAAATTCTGTACTTGTATTTGCCTAAAATGTGTAGTGGTTAAAAGACTGTATTGATATTGGTTTAAATCTGTAATGGTATTGGTTAAAGTTGTATTACTACTGGTTTAAACATGTATTGGTACTGGTTAAAACTGCATTAGTACTGATTTAAATCTGTATTGATATTAATGATTGGTTAAAACCTGCTTTAGTATTGGTTAAAACCTGTATTCATGTACTGATTTAAACCTGTATTGGTATTGGTTAAAATCTGTATTGGTTAAAAGGCTATATTGGTATTGGTTTAAAAATGTATTGATGTTGGTTTACACCTGTATTGGTACGGGTTTAAACATGTATTGATATTGATGATTGGTTAGTTGCATTAGTATTGGGTAAAACCTGTATTAGTACTGGTTTAAACAATATTAGTTTTGGTTTAAACCTGCATTAGTACTGGTTTAAACCTGCATAGAGACTGGTATTGGTTAAACCTGTATAAGTAACGGTTAAAATTAATATTGATATTGGTGACAAATTTTTGATATGTCAGGTTCTAGATTGTATGGCCCCACTGGTGTTTTGTAAGTGCTGAAAACATGACGGAGGGCAGGAGGGAGGGCACACTAAGTGGAGAAGTTGACATCATCTGTCTATTACTTAGTGTGAGGCACAGCCCTTTTTTTTTATTTTGCCAAGATTAGTAGCTGCTGCAAGCATATGTTGGCACATTTAGCAACTATACATCACCACCTACATATCAGTGCTTAGGTACACTGAATAAAGTGATGCTTGAATTTATTAGCCAGTGTATCAACCAAAGTCAAAGTCATAAAGAGTGGAGCAACTGGATATTTTGGTGGTATTGTATTCTAAAGAACTAACCAGCTTCTGTAGCTCACTAGCTAAGTCTAAACTTTGGAGCCCAGCCGTGTGATGTGGATGTCAGGATTAGGTCATTTTATGTCTTATGGTTCCAGAGCCTGGGCAAACCACAGACACCAGATTTATGTATGTTTTAGAGTATATTTCAGAATGTATGAAATAGGAGGAACAGATGACAGAATGCCACAAACTGTGTGCTGATACAATTAGGGCAAAATGGAAACCTTTAACACAGAAGTGAAGTACTTTCTTTACTCTTGGGGGACTGATTTGGTCAATCAAAACCTAGCCACTTGCCATTCTGCGAAACAAGTAAAAAACTGAGTTGTAGTCCAGCATCACTAACCTCTTGATCTTTTTTTTTCTTTCAGAAACCAAGGCATGACGATAGGCATCAGTGCATGTTGTCCTTGCCAGGCCGCAATTGTAAATGCGAATTTGCTCCTAATTAGCCAGTCTGGCTAAATAAATAAAACAAGTCAAGTGGTAAAGTCTGTTCTTTTCGGGCCTTGTGCCCAAATCCCTTCTAAAGATTGCTTTGATGGACTGAGTTTAAAGCCCTCAGGAGATCAGTAATGCTTTCATGAACTCTTGTAGTAACATTTAGCTATCAAAGAAGCATAAAATGGCTCAGGCCACACAACAAAAGAATCATCATGCATGGCAGATGTTGAATGCTTCTAATCATAGGGAACACCAAAGTACTTATTGAATGCAACAAATCCAATGAAATATCCACACTATAGATATTTACATGCCAAATTGCACCATTCCCTTCACAGAGCAGTGATTTTGACTTAACCCTGCCAGGAGGAGGTTGTATATGATGTAATTCTAATCTTTAGAATGGATATAACATGAAGATAACCTATGCACATGTTCCCAAAAATGTGTGGACACCTGCTTACCCAATGTTTCTTCTTGATATTAATGAGATGGGCATGGTGACCATAGGCTCATGTGTGGCAGCTCCAGAGCATCCATTTCTATTGGCAGTATTTTTCTATTGAGATCATACCAGCCATGTATGTGCAATTGCATGTCTGTGTCAGTGTGTCTGGATACTTTCGGACACATTTGTGTATTTATAGTGTGCAAGTCCTCACTGTGAACTGTGAATTCCGTGCACCTCCAACACTGTTGTGTCCTCCTTCAAAAGAAAATCTAGCATAACCAAAACAGCTGGAAAATGTACCAATTTCAAAACACCATAACTATTTCATAACAGTCTTGAATTATTACAACTACCTACAGCCAACTGTTGAAAGCCCAAGTCAAAGCCTGTGATGTCAGAAACAGAAACTTCGACAGAATATCGTCGCTGTCCAAAGAAAAAAATATATCTCCAAAACAACAACTTTCTATTGGTCCATTCATGCAGAATTATTCACACAGGGTATGGGGTAGCTACAGGGTTCAAAGGATTAAAAAACTGACAAAAATGGAGATACATGTTTTTTACTGGACAGCAGCAATCATCTCCAGACTCTGCTAGTTATAGGAATACAAGTTGCTGTGTGGATCATGATGGTTGCCTTTTCTGTGCCAGTGTCCACAGAAGTGTAGCTCAAACATGTGACAAAGCAAAAGCTGGGGAAGTGAGTGAGTGCTAGGCTAAAAGCTAACCCAGATAAATCTCTTCATCTTATTAACAGGACATGGAATAAGACTCTGGAATAAGTTAATAAAAATTTTTTGGGACAGTGTTAAAACTGTGCTTTAATACAACTGCCATTAATTGGCGGTTCCATAAACCAGTCAATTAAGGCAGATTGACAGTGCATTTTATGCCCACACACCCTCTGTAATAAGATAATCTGTGTGTTTCATTCTAAGGCAAAAATAACACGGTTGTAAAATGGATTTTGTGAAAGAACAGAAAAACTCCTAATAGAAGTCAGAGATCAGCTACACTACATTACAGATGTAGGTCAGTTTAAAAACATCTGCATACCACAGGCTCCTGGTCCTGGAGTATCCTCTGCCCTGCACGTTTTAATGTTTTCTGCTGTAACAAACCCACTTGAACTTAGCAAGGGCATAGGAATAGCTGCTTAGTTAAATCAAGTGTGTTTGTAATATATTCTAGAAAATAAATTTAATGGGCAGGGCAGGGGGTCCTTCCTGGTCAGAGTTTCAAGCAGAAACTACTGCTTGAAACTATCCACTGACAACTCTAACAAACACTCTAATAAGATTACTGTTCATAGCTGAGTGACATACATTCAATCATGTTACATAGGTAAGAGAATCTAGTGTAAAGAGTCTTGTCTATTGGTGTAGCGTGATGTGCTAGCCCAGCTGGATTATCTAACCTTGGTCTGTCACAGAAAAAAGCGGTGTTGTGAACCAGTACACTACACCAGCTGCTAAACAGGGAAAGTTCTGGTTCACATAGACCTTGACTTGACCCAGAACTTTGAGATCAGATCAACATACAGGAACGCTACTGACAAGCCATCACAAGTCACAATGCCATCACAGTGTTTATTTGATATAGACTCGACTATGATGACTGTTCTCTACAACAAACAGTACCACCCCAATACCTTCCCTACACTCTGTATGTGTAATAAGTGGGGACTGCTACGGTAGAAACCTTTGGCTGTCCTCAGTTAAAGTCACATTAAGTGCAACCGCATATGTGAAGTGCTCTCTATAGGTAGTGTAATAGTATTCCCCTTCCCCTTTTTTGCACGAACCTTTCAGTGCCAACTTAAACAAGCATAACCTGTGTTTGCTTATATATTTAATGATTTAATAGCAATGACATGGAAAGGGTCTCCAAAGTGACACAACCTTGAGTTCAGTTGACTTTAATGAATCACTCAGAGGAGTCGTAATTTGTGTTGTTGGTTTGTTTGTGAACCTCTGGGGTTGATGGGGACCGTTGCTATGGAGGTCACACAATGACTCTGTGCTACAGCCACAGAGGGAAAGTGAGCCGGGAGAAACGACTGAGTGCCATAACACAGCCGTTTCTTGTCAAATTCTGAGGGGTCAAGCAGTGCAAGGCTTTTAGGCTGGCAGGGTTAAAAAAAAAAAAAACAACAACAGTGCGATACAACGCTGTTTCAAGCGAAACCTGCATAGTGTATTTGGCATAAGTTTGGTATATTCTATTCTATTCTATTCTATTCTGGTATATTTTAAAGAGAAAAGGAGAATGAGAGAGCGAAATTTCCATCCATAAAATTATGGATAGCCATTAAAGGCCTATCACTGTAAGGCCTATTACTGACACCTGGTGTTCCACAGTCTCACTACCCACATCAGTGTTATAGCATTTTAACCAAAGGACAGTCTGGTCAGATATGGAGGAGCTATGAAAGCTTTTATTTATGTAGGCTAAAGCTTATGCCTTCATGTATTAGTGTTTTATACTTCCATGTCAAAATGTAAATACATCTAGCTTGCAGAAGCCACAATGTATACACCTCAAAAAATCTCAATTATAGATTATATTTGAAGTCATGTCATCACTCTGTAGTTGTTGCCTTACCCATATTAGGAGATCTGAGTCAATCTGGGTCTATTAGAATAAATAGCCAGGTTAAAAAAATGGTCAACAAAATGGTTCCAAACATGATGTGTTTTGCCGTTCTAGATCCTCTGAACCACAAGGCCAGAGCAAGAGCAAGTTCTAGTTTCTACGCCAAAGAAATGTGACATTACTGACATTTATGCAACCCTTCTTCAAAATATTACAAAACCAGTAAAAACAAGCATTATGTATTGTAATGAATATTAGAAATGATACTTTCTGTATATTTTTATTGTGGCAAACCATGAACCTCAAACACTGCTGTTCCTCCTTTAAAGCAAATCCCACAGAACTGAACAGAGCTGTAAAACAGGCCAATTCTAAACCCCCCAAACTGTTTTGTAACATTCTTGACTAGAATCTTGTGTCTTCACAGTGCATTTACACCCCAAAAAGTTACATGATTCTAGTCTATATGACAAAAATAAGAGATTGTATATAGTGTTACTAACTGCAGTTAGTAAATTATCATTTTCATAAAATATGCAGTCTCTTATTTTCATCATAAAGACTAGCTGCTGTGAGTAACACTATATACAATCTCTAATTTGTTTTATCATAAGGACTAGTTGCTGTTATTAACACTATATACAATGACTTATTTTCATCATTTATCTGCAGCTAGTCTTAATGATGAAAATAAGAGATTGTATATAGTGTTACTAACAGCAGCTTTTATGATGAAAATAAGGACACCTTTTCTGTGTGTCTCGTTTGATCCCAACTGTGTGCAGCCTTTTCCACCCAAATCCTCACTTGTAACCATTATATAAACCAAATAATCATAAAACACTGCTTCTACCACCATTATGTCTTAGATCATGTTAACGTTTTAAGGGCATGCCTCAACACTTCACTACAGCTTATGCGACATTTTAATTAAACCACCCTCAAAAGGGTGGAAAAATGATGAAACAAATTGCAGTAAAACACAGCGCCACGTTAAAACATATGTTAATTGCCCACTGAGTTAATATATCAAACCAACCTCAAAACATTTTAATGAGGGGAATTGCAACAAAGGGAAAATGACAGATAAAAAGCCATGGAAATTCTTTGCCATTTGCCACAATCAACGCTGACTCAATTGTATGACAAGAAGGTTATTTTAGGAGTTCTGATGGCATGAGAACGCCGCTCCCTCTGTGAAAATTCCAAATGTAAAGTTTTATAACTTTTTTTTCTAAACAGGACCACACGTAAAAAAGGGTTACCTAAAATAGACTGTGTTCACACACACACACACACATGCAGTACATCTTAAAACAGCTGGCTCCAGCTGTCTGTGTCCATGATTAAGTACTGTTTTTATTTAAATATGGATTAAAAAATAATTGAAAATGTCACTCATTCGATTCTTCTTATTAAATGTTTTATTTATTGTTCTTTTCTATTTTGGCAAAAACCAAGACATAATGTTAGACATCAGCACACAGTGTTATTGCCAAGCTGCAAAAGTGAATATAAGTTTGTTTATAATGCAATTGACTCGTCTCGCTAAATAAAAAGCCATATTCTGGCTAGTCAGGCTAAATAGCAAGCCAAATTTCATCATGGACCACAAACTGCTATATTCCAGTAATATATAACAGTTTTACTTAACATCATATTTTTTATTCACAAATAATTTATTTAATATTAGACTAATCCAGCTTTTGTATCTGTCTTTGTGTATAATACAGTCTAAGCTTTTTTGCTTTCATAATTTTAGGCATGAGTCCTCATACTATATCATATTATTCAAAAGAAGAAATACTAGCTTTCTATAATAGGTTTTGTCGGTATGTAAAAAAAAAACTTCACATTTTTGCTAAATTTACCTGGCAACTGCAGAATTTTTTTTAAACTAGGGATGTCCCGATGAGTTTTGCATTTACATTACATTTACATTTATCAGACACTCTTATCCAGAGCAACATACAAGGTTATTCATATCACAGAGATGGGGCAATGTAGTGTTAGGAATCTGGCCCAAGGACTCTTATTGGTGTAGCGCAGCATAGTAACCCAGACCAGGAATCGAACCCCAGTCTCCCACATGGTGTTGTAACTCAGTGGCGGGTAGTGGTGTTATCTGTTGCACCACACCAACCACCCAATCCAAGAATCAGTAGATATCAATCCGATCTTTGTGTTTGTATAAATTACAGCCACATAATTTAGTTAAGATGAGTTGCTATTAAACACTGAAATCCATTGTGGATCTTGTGGTGTGTTCATGATCATTATCCTGTTGTAGAAGCCATCCTCTTTTCAACCTCAGTTTTTTTACAGGCAGTGTGATGTTTGTTTCCAGAATTTGCTGGTATTTCATTAAAGCCATTCTTTCCTCTACCAGTGCAATACTCCTCTACCACTGGCTGCAACACAAGCCCAAAGCATGATCAATCCACTCTAATGCTTAACAGTTGGAAATGTGATCTTTTCATGAAATGGATGGAGAAGAAAGATTACTTTATATGTAGATTACAGGTTCAGCACTGGGCAGTACAGACTGTGCTTCCCTACACTCTGTCTTTCTTCACAAGCTGTTGTTGAAGTACATTAAGCCACATTCAGCTTTTTCCTTATGGCATGTTAAAAAAACACATATTACTAAAATGATTACTTCATTTTTACCCTCTGATAGTATACAGTGCTCACAGTTAGTAATAATAGAAGAATAACAGACAATGAAAGCGTGACCCTAAGAAAATTCCTTGGACAGCATAAGTACTGAGATGTCCATCACTCTCTTTATCCAACGGGTCCAAGGCCTTAAGCCAAAGCAGAATCATTTTCCCTTACATTTATTCTCACGCGAGCACACACACATCCATCTGGGAAAGTCTAAATCTGTGCCGCAGCACAATTTTAAAGAACCATTCCTTAAGTTTATTTAGCCATGGCAGCATAAAACAGTTGAACACAGCTGGAATTCGTCACTGACCTTTGCATCCATGACTTAAAATGCTACGTGACCACCATATACACTCAACATGCCTTGCCAGTACAAAAACAAGCACAGCATAGGTTTTTGTGTAATATTAGCCACGATAAGAACAGGGCGCTTACGTCACAGAAAACACACTTTAGACAGTGCTTTCATGGACTTTTCACACGATCTGAGTTCGAGATAAACAAACCTTCTGCCAGCTCTGCAATGGTTCAAAGTGGGTGATACTGAAGTTCAAAAAGGAACACTGCAGATTGCCATCGAGGTCAGCAGAAATTTGCCATAATACTGTCCTACTTCATCACTGATGCCTCAGTAATAATTATAGAACATTTTCTGAGAGAGACTGTAGTCATGCTAGAAATATGATGCTTTGGACCAAGTGTTGATTTGTGCTACCATGTCAAAATACCCTACCATGGCATATATTTATTGATACAGCTGGCCAAATAAAACTGTCGGTAGGAAATTCTAATAGGCACAGAGGTGTATTATTGTGAGTTAAATTAACATTAGAAATACAATTTAAAAACTCTCTTCTTCAGCATGCC